>NW_025062864.1:0-101954 GCF_018153295.1 Drosophila grimshawi
AAATGACTTCGAGACCACATATTTTCAGCTTTTGATGCAGAATCAACATATATAAAAAGGGGTTCATAATGTTGAAAGAAATTCTAACTTCTGACAATTATTGGCGAGAATACATCCGTTTGAATTTGGAAACAGAAACTTAAAACGTCAATTTCTCGAAATGACTTCGAGACTACATATTTTCAGCTTTTGAAGCAGAGTCAAAATATATAAAAAGGGCTTCATAATGTTGAAAGAAATTCTAACTTCTGACAATTATTGGCGAAGATACATCCGTTTGAATTTGGAAACAGAAACTTAAAACGTCGATTTCTCGAAATGACTTCCAGACTACATATTTTCAGCTTTTGATCCAGAATCAAAATATATAAAAAGGGCTTCATAATGTTGAAAGAAATTCTAACTTCTGACAATTATTGGCGAAGATACATCCGTTTGAATTTGGAAACAGAAACTTAAAACGTCAATTTCTCGAAATGACTTCGAGACTACATATTTTCAACTTTTGATGCAGAGTCAAAATATATAAAAAGGGCTTCATAATGTTGAAAGAAATTCTAACTTCTGACAATTATTGGCGAAGATACATCCGTTTGAATTTGGAAACAGAAACTTAAAACGTCGATTTCGCAAAATAACTTCGAGACTACATATTTTCAGCTTTTGATGCAGAGTCAAAATATATAAAAATGGCTTCATAATGTTGAAAGAAATTCTAACTTCTGACAATTATTGGCGAAGATACATCCGTTTGAATTTGGAAACAGAAACTTAAAACGTCAATTTCTCGAAATGACTTCGAGACTACATATTTTCAGCTTTTGATGCATAGTCAAAATATATGAAAAGGCTTCATAATGTTGAAAGAAATTTTAATTTCTGACAATTATTGGCGAAGATACATCCGTTTGAATTTGGAAACAGGAACTTAAAACGTCAATTTCTCGAAATGACTTCGAGACTACATATTTTCAGCTTTTGATGCAGGGGATAAATATATAAAAAGGGCTTCATAATGTTGAAAGAAATTCTAACTTCTGACAATTATTGGCGAAGATACATCCGTTTGAATTTGGAAACAGAAACTTAAAACGTCAATTTCTCGAAATGACTTCGAGACTACATATTTTCAGCTTTTGAAGCAGAGTCAAAATATATAAAAAGGGCTTCATAATGTTGAAAGAAATTCTAACTTCTGACAATTATTGGCGAAGATACATCCGTTTGAATTTGGAAACAGAAACTTAAAACGTCAATTTCTCGAAATGACTTCGAGACTACATATTTTCAGCTTTTGATGCAGAATCAAAATATATAAAAAGGGCTTCATAATGTTGAAAGAAATTCTAACTTCTGACAATTATTGGCGAAGATACATCCGTTTGAATTTGGAAACAGAAACTTAAAACGTCAATTTCTCGAAATGACTTCAAGACGACATATTTTCAGCTTTTGATGCAGAATCAAAATATATAAAAAGGGCTTCATAATGTTGAAAGAAATTCTAACTGCTGACAATTATTGGCGAAGATACATCCGCGCCAATATCTCGAAATGACTTCGAGACCACATATTTTCAGCTTTTGATGCAGAATCAACATATATAAAAAGGGGTCCATAATGTTGAAAGAAATTCTAACTTCTGACAATTATTGGCGAGAATACATCCGTTTGAATTTGGAAACCGAAACTTACAACGGCAATTTCTCGAAATGACTTCGCGACTACATATTTTCAACTTTTGATGCAGAATCAAAATATATAAAAAGGGCTTTATAATGTTGAAAGAAATTCTAACTTCTGACAATTATTGGCGAAGATACATCCATTTGAATTTGGAAACACAAACTTCAAACGTCAATTTCTCGAAGTGACTTCGAGACTACATATTTTCAGCTTTTGAAGCAGAGTCAAAATATATAAAAAGGGCTTCATAATGTTGAAAGAAATTCTAACTTCTGACAATTATTGGCGAAGATACATCCGTTTGAATTTGGAAACAGAAACTTAAAACGTCAATTTCTCGAAATGACTTCGAGACTACATATTTTCAGCTTTTGATGCAGAATCAAAATATATAAAAAGGGCTTCATAATGTTGAAAGAAATTCTAACTTCTGACAATTATTGGCGAAGATACATCCGTTTGAATTTGGAAACAGAAACTTAAAACGTCAATTTCTCGAAATGACTTCAAGACGACATATTTTCAGCTTTTGATGCAGAATCAACATATATAAAAAGGGGTTCATAATGTTGAAAGAAATTCTAACTTCTGACAATTATTGGCGAGAATACATCCGTTTGAATTTGGAAACAGAAACTTAAAACGTCAATTTCTCGAAATGACTTCGAGACTACATATTTTCAGCTTTTGAAGCAGAGTCAAAATATATAAAAAGGGCTTCATAATGTTGAAAGAAATTCTAACTTCTGACAATTATTGGCGAAGATACATCCGTTTGAATTTGGGAAACAGAAACTTAAAACGTCGATTTCTCGAAATGACTTCCAGACTACATATTTTCAGCTTTTGATCCAGAATCAAAATATATAAAAAAGGGCTTCATAATGTTGAAAGAAATTCTAACTTCTGACAATTATTGGCGAAGATACATCCGTTTGAATTTGGAAACAGAAACTTAAAACGTCAATTTCTCGAAATGACTTCGAGACTACATATTTTCAACTTTTGATGCAGAGTCAAAATATATAAAAAGGGCTTCATAATGTTGAAAGAAATTCTAACTTCTGACAATTATTGGCGAAGATACATCCGTTTGAATTTGGAAACAGAAACTTAAAACGTCGATTTCGCAAAATAACTTCGAGACTACATATTTTCAGCTTTTGATGCAGAGTCAAAATATATAAAAATGGCTTCATAATGTTGAAAGAAATTCTAACTTCTGACAATTATTGGCGAAGATACATCCGTTTGAATTTGGAAACAGAAACTTAAAACGTCAATTTCTCGAAATGACTTCGAGACTACATATTTTCAGCTTTTGAAGCAGAGTCAAAATATATAAAAAGGGCTTCATAATGTTGAAAGAAATTCTAACTTCTGACAATTATTGGCGAAGATACATCCGTTTGAATTTGGAAACAGAAACTTAAAACGTCAATTTCTCGAAATGACTTCGAGACCACATATTTTCAGCTTTTGATGCAGAATCAACATATATAAAAAGGGGTTCATAATGTTGAAAGAAATTCTAACTTCTGACAATTATTGGCGAGAATACATCCGTTTGAATTTGGAAACAGAAACTTAAAACGTCAATTTCTCGAAATGACTTCGAGACTACATATTTTCAGCTTTTGAAGCAGAGTCAAAATATATAAAAAGGGCTTCATAATGTTGAAAGAAATTCTAACTTCTGACAATTATTGGCGAAGATACATCCGTTTGAATTTGGAAACAGAAACTTAAAACGTCGATTTCTCGAAATGACTTCGAGACTACATATTTTCAGCTTTTGATGCAGAATCAAAATATATAAAAAGGGCTTCATAATGTTGAAAGAAATTCTAACTTCTGACAATTATTGGCGAAGATACATCCGTTTGAATTTGGAAACAGAAACTTAAAACGTCAATTTCTCGAAATGACTTCAAGACGACATATTTTCAGCTTTTGATGCAGAATCAAAATATATAAAAAGGGCTTCATAATGTTGAAAGAAATTCTAACTTCTGACAATTATTGGCGAAGATACATCCGTTTGAATTTGGAAACAGAAACTTAAAACGTCGATTTCGCAAAATAACTTCGAGACTACATATTTTCAGCTTTTGATGCAGAGTCAAAATATATAAAAATGGCTTCATAATGTTGAAAGAAATTCTAACTTCTGACAATTATTGGCGAAGATACATCCGTTTGAATTTGGAAACAGAAACTTAAAACGTCAATTTCTCGAAATGACTTCGAGACTACATATTTTCAGCTTTTGATGCATAGTCAAAATATATGAAAAGGCTTCATAATGTTGAAAGAAATTTTAATTTCTGACAATTATTGGCGAAGATACATCCGTTTGAATTTGGAAACAGGAACTTAAAACGTCAATTTCTCGAAATGACTTCGAGACTACATATTTTCAGCTTTTGATGCAGGGGATAAATATATAAAAAGGGCTTCATAATGTTGAAAGAAATTCTGACTTTGGACAATTATTGGCGAAAATACATCCGTTCGAATTTGGAAACAGAAACTTAAAACGTCAATTTCTCGAATTTATTTCAAGAATAAATATTTGCAACTTTTGATGCAGAATCAATATATATAAATAAGGCTTCATAATGTTGGAAGAAATTCTGACTTTGGACAATTATTGGCGAAGATACAACCGTTTGAATTTGGAAACAGAAACTTAAAACGCCAATATCTCGAAATGACTTCGAGACCACATATTTTCAGCTTTTGATGCAGAATCAATATATATAAATAAGGCTTCATAATGTTGAAAGAAATTCTAACTTTTGACAATTATTGGCGAAGATACAACCGTTTGAATTTGGAAACAGAAACTTAAAACGTCAATTTCTCGAATTTATTTCAAGAATACATATTTTCAACTTTTGATGCAGAATCAATATATATAAAAAGGGCGTCATAATGTTGGAAGAAATTCTGACTTTGGACAATTATTGGCGAAGATACAACCGTTTGAATTTGGAAACAGAAACTTAAAACGTCAATTTCTCGAATTTATTTCAAGAATACATATTTTCAACTTTTGATGCAGAATCAATATATATAAATAAGGATTCATAATGTTGAAAGAAATTCTGACTTTTGACAATTATTGGCGAAGATACAACCGTTTGAATTTGGAAACAGAAACTTAAAACGTCAATTTCTCGAAATGACTTCAAGACTACATATTTTCAGCTTTTGATGCAGAATCAAAATATATAAAAAGGGCTTCATAAAGTTGAAAGAAATTCTAAACCGCTGACAATTATTGGCGAAGATACATCCGCCCCAATATCTCGAAATGACTTCGAGACCACATTTTTTCCTTTTTTTGAAGAAAAAACAAAATAAAAAAGGGGGGATAGTGTTGAGAGAAATTCTAACTTCTGACAATTATTGGCGAGGATACATCCGTTTGAATTTGGAAACAGAAACTTAAAGCGTCAATTTCTCGAAATGACTTCGAGACCACATATTTTCAGCTTTTGAAGCAGAGTCAAAATATATAAAAAGGGCTTCATAATGTTGAAAGAAATTCTAACTTCTGACAATTATTGGCGAAGATACATCCGTTTGAATTTGGAAACAGAAACTTAAAACGTCGATTTCTTGAAATGACTTCGAGACTACATATTTTCAGCTTTTGATGCAGAATCAAAATATATAAAAAGGGCTTCATAATGTTGAAAGAAATTCTAACTTCTGACAATTATTGGCGAAGATACATCCGTTTGAATTTGGAAACCGAAACTTAAAACGTCAATTTCTCGAAATGACTTCGCGACTACATATTTTCAGCTTTTGATGCAGAGTCAAAATATATAAAAAGGGCTTCATAATGTTGAAAGAAATTCTAACTTCAGACAATTATTGGCGAAGATACATCCGTTTGAATTTGGAAACAGAAACTTAAAACGTCAATTTCGCGAAATGACTTCGAGACTACATATTTTCAGCATTTGATGCAGAATCAAAATATATAAAAATGGCTTCATAATGTTGAAAGAAATTCTAACTTCTGACATTATTGGCGAAGATACATCCGTTTGAATTTGGAAACAGAAACTTAAAACGTCAATTTCTCGAAATGACTTCAAAGACTACATATTTTCAGCTTTGGATGCAGAAATCAGAATATATAAAAAGGGCTTCATAATGGTTGAGAGGAAATTCTAACTTCTGACAATTATTGGCGAAGATACATCCAGTTTGAATTTGGAAACAGAAACTTAAAACGTCAATTTCTCGAAATGACTTCAAGACGACATATTTTCAGCTTTTGATGCAGAATCAAAATATATAAAAAGGGCTTCATAATGTTGAAAGAAATTCTAACTGCTGACAATTATTGGCGAAGATACATCCGCGCCAATATCTCGAAATGACTTCGAGACCACATATTTTCAGCTTTTGATGCAGAATCAACATATATAAAAAGGGGTTCATAATGTTGAAAGAAATTCTAACTTCTGACAATTATTGGCGAGAATACATCCGTTTGAATTTGGAAACAGAAACTTAAAACGTCAATTTCTCGAAATGACTTCGAGACTACATATTTTCAGCTTTTGAAGCAGAGTCAAAATATATAAAAAGGGCTTCATAATGTTGAAAGAAATTCTAACTTCTGACAATTATTGGCGAAGATACATCCGTTTGAATTTGGAAACAGAAACTTAAAACGTCGATTTCTCGAAATGACTTCCAGACTACATATTTTCAGCTTTTGATCCAGAATCAAAATATATAAAAAGGGCTTCATAATGTTGAAAGAAATTCTAACTTCTGACAATTATTGGCGAAGATACATCCGTTTGAATTTGGAAACAGAAACTTAAAACGTCAATTTCTCGAATTGACTTCGAGGCTACATATTTTCAACTTTTGATGCAGAGTCAAAATATATAAAAAGGGCTTCATAATGTTGAAAGAAATTCTAACTTCTGACAATTATTGGCGAAGATACATCCGTTTGAATTTGGAAACAGAAACTTAAAACGTCGATTTCGCAAAATAACTTCGAGACTACATATTTTCAGCTTTTGATGCAGAGTCAAAATATATAAAAATGGCTTCATAATGTTGAAAGAAATTCTAACTTCTGACAATTATTGGCGAAGATACATCCGTTTGAATTTGGAAACAGAAACTTAAAACGTCAATTTCTCGAAATGACTTCGAGACTACATATTTTCAGCTTTTGATGCATAGTCAAAATATATGAAAAGGCTTCATAATGTTGAAAGAAATTTTAATTTCTGACAATTATTGGCGAAGATACATCCGTTTGAATTTGGAAACAGGAACTTAAAACGTCAATTTCTCGAAATGACTTCGAGACTACATATTTTCAGCTTTTGATGCAGGGGATAAATATATAAAAAGGGCTTCATAATGTTGAAAGAAATTCTAACTTCTGACAATTATTGGCGAAGATACATCCGTTTGAATTTGGAAAAAGAAACTTAAAACGTCAATTTCTCGAATTTATTTCAAGAATACATATTTGCAACTTTTGATGCAGAATCAAAATATATAAAAAGGGCTTCATAATGTTGAAAGAAATTCTGACTTCTGACAATTATTGGCGAAGATACATCCGTTTGAATTTGGGAAAAGAAACTTAAACCGCCAATATCTCGAAATGACTTCGAGACTACATATTTTCAGCTTTTGATGCAGAATCAAAATATATAAAAAGGGCTTCATAATGTTGAAAGAAATTCTAACTTCTGACAATTATTGGCGAAGATACATCCGTTTGAATTTGGAAACAGAAACTTAAAACGTCGATTTCTCGAAATGACTTCGCGACCACATAATTTCAGCTTTTGATCCAGAATCAAAATATATCAAAAGGGCTTCATAATGTTGAAAGAAATTCTAACTTCTGACAATTATTGGCGAAGATACATCCGTTTGAATTTGGAAACAGAAACTTAAAACGTCAATTTCTCGAAATGACTTCGAGACTACATATTTTCAACTTTTGATGCAGAATCAAAATATATAAAAAGGGATTCATAATGTTGAAAGAAATTCTAACTGCTGACAATTATTGGCGAAGATACATCCGCGCCAATATCTCGAAATGACTTCGAGACCACATATTTTCAGCTTTTGATGCAGAATCAACATATATAAAAAGGGCTTCATAATGTTGAAAGAAATTCTAACTTCTGACAATTATTGGCGAGAATACATCCGTTTGAATTTGGAAACAGAAACTTAAAACGTCAATTTCTCGAAATGACTTCGAGACTACATATTTTCAGCTTTTGAAGCAGAGTCAAAATATATAAAAAGGGCTTCATAATGTTGAAAGAAATTCTAACTTCTGACAATTATTGGCGAAGATACATCCGTTTGAATTTGGAAACAGAAACTTAAAACGTCGATTTCTCGAAATGACTTCCAGACTACATATTTTCAGCTTTTGATCCAGAATCAAAATATATAAAAAGGGCTTCATAATGTTGAAAGAAATTCTAACTTCTGACAATTATTGGCGAAGATACATCCGTTTGAATTTGGAAACAGAAACTTAAAACGTCAATTTCTCGAAATGACTTCGAGGCTACATATTTTCAACTTTTGATGCAGAGTCAAAATATATAAAAAGGGCTTCATAATGTTGAAAGAAATTCTAACTTCTGACAATTATTGGCGAAGATACATCCGTTTGAATTTGGAAACAGAAACTTAAAACGTCGATTTCGCAAAATAACTTCGAGACTACATATTTTCAGCTTTTGATGCAGAGTCAAAATATATAAAAATGGCTTCATAATGTTGAAAGAAATTCTAACTTCTGACAATTATTGGCGAAGATACATCCGTTTGAATTTGGAAACAGAAACTTAAAACGTCAATTTCTCGAAATGACTTCGAGACTACATATTTTCAGCTTTTGATGCATAGTCAAAATATATGAAAAGGGTTCATAATGTTGAAAGAAATTTTAATTTCTGACAATTATTGGCGAAGATACATCCGTTTGAATTTGGAAACAGGAACTTAAAACGTCAATTTCTCGAAATGACTTCGAGACTACATATTTTCAGCTTTTGATGCAGGGGATAAATATATAAAAAGGGCTTCATAATGTTGAAAGAAATTCTAACTTCTGACAATTATTGGCGAAAATACATCCGTTCGAATTTGGAAACAGAAACTTAAAACGTCAATTTCTCGAATTTATTTCAAGAATACATATTTGCAACTTTTGATGCAGAGTCAAAATATATAAAAAGGGCTTCATAATGTTGAAAGAAATTCTGACATCTGACAATTATTGGCGAAGATACATTCGTTTGAATTTGGGAAAATAAACTTAAAACTCCAGTATCTCGAAATGACTTCGAGACTACATATTTTCAGCTTTTGATGCAGAATCAAAATATATAAAAAGGGCTTCATAATGTTGAAAGAAATTCTAACTTCTGACAATTATTGGCGAAGATACATCCGTTTGAATTTGGAAACAGAAACTTAAAACGTCAATTTCTCGAAATGACTTCGAGACTACATATTTTTAGCTTTTGATGAAGAATCAAAATATACAAAAAGGGCTTCATAATGTTGAAAGAAATTCTGACATCTGACAATTATTGGCGAAGATACATTCGTTTGAATTTGGGAAAATAAACTTAAAACTCCAGTATCTCGAAATGACTTCGAGACTACATATTTTCAGCTTTTGATGCAGAATCAAAATATATAAAAAGGGATTCATAATGTTGAAAGAAATTCTAACTTCTGACAATTATTGGCGAAGATACATCCGTTTGAATTTGGAAACAGAAACTTAAAACGTCAATTTCTCGAAATGACTTCGAGACTACATATTTTCAGCTTTTGATGCAGAATCAAAATATATTAAAAGGGCTTCATAATGTTGAAAGAAATTCTAACCGCTGACAATTATTGGCGAAGATACATCCGCGCCAATATCTCGAAATGACTTCGAGACCACATATTTTCAGCTTTTGATGCAGAATCAACATATATAAAAAGGGGGTTCATAGTGTTGAGAGAAATTCTAACTTCTGACAATTATTGGCGAGGATACATCCGTTTGAATTTGGAAACAGAAACTTAAAGCGTCAATTTCTCGAAATGACTTCGAAACCACATATTTTCAGCTTTTGAAGCAGAGTCAAAATATATAAAAAGGGCTTCATAATGTTGAAAGAAATTCTAACTTCTGACAATTATTGGCGAAGATACATCCGTTTGAATTTGGAAACAGAAACTTAAAACGTCGATTTCTTGAAATGACTTCGAGACTACATATTTTCAGCTTTTGATGCAGAATCAAAATATATAAAAAGGGCTTCATAATGTTGAAAGAAATTCTAACTTCTGACAATTATTGGCGAAGATACATCCGTTTGAATTTGGAAACCGAAACTTAAAACGTCAATTTCTCGAAATGACTTCGCGACTACATATTTTCAGCTTTTGATGCAGAGTCAAAATATATAAAAAGGGCTTCATAATGTTGAAAGAAATTCTAACTTCAGACAATTATTGGCGAAGATACATCCGTTTGAATTTGGAAACAGAAACTTAAAACGTCGATTTCGCGAAATAACTTCGAGACTACATATTTTCAGATTTGATGCAGAGTCAAAATATATAAAAATGGCTTCATAATGTTGAAAGAAATTCTAACTTCTGACAATTATTGGCGAAGATACATCCGTTTGAATTTGGAAACAGAAACTTCAAACGTCAATTTCTCGAAATGACTTTTGAGACTACATATTTTTCAGCTTTTGATGCAGAGTCAAAATATATAAAAAGGGCTTCATAATGTTGAAAGAAATTCTAACTTCTGACAATTATTGGCGAAGATACATCCGTTTGAATTTGGAAACAGAAACTTAAAACGTCAATTTCGCGAAATGATTTCGAGACTACATATTTTCAACTTTTGATGCAGAATCAAAATATATAAAAAGGGCTTCATAATGTTGAAAGAAATTCTAACTTCTGACAATTATTGGCGCAGATACATCCGTTTGATTTTGGAAACAGAGACTTAAAACGCCAATATCTCGAAATGACTTCGAGACTACATTTTTTCAGCTTTTGATGCAGAGTCAAAATATATAAAAAGGGCTTCATAATGTTGAAAGAAATTCTAACTTCTGACAATTATTGGCGAAGATACATCCGTTTGAATTTGGGAAAAGAAACTTAAACCGCCAATATCTCGAAATGACTTCAAGACCACATATTTTCAGCTTTTGATGCAGAATCAACATATATAAAAAGGGCTTCATAATGTTGAAAGAAATTCTAACTTCTGACAATTATTGGCGAAGATACATCCGTTTGAATTTGGAAACAGAAACTTAAAACGTCAATTTCTCGAAATGACTTCAAGACTACATATTTTCAGCTTTTGATGCAGAATCAAAATATATAAAAAGGGCTTCATAATGTTGAAAGAAATTTTAACTTCTCACAATTATTGGCGAAGATACATCCGTTTGAATTTGGAAACAGAAACTTAAAACGTAAATTTCTCGAAATGACTTCGCGACTACATATTTTCAGCTTTTGATGCAGAGTCAAAAAATATAAAAAGGACTTCATAATGTTGAAAGAAATTCTGACTTCTGACAATTATTGGCGAAGATACATCTGTTTGAATTTGGGAAAAGAAACTTAAACCGCCAATATCTCGAAATGACTTCGAGACCACATATTTTCAGCTTTTGATGCAGAATCAACATATATAAAAAGGGGTTCATAATGTTGAAAGAAATTCTAACTTCTGACAATTATTGGCGAAGATACATCCGTTTGAATTTGGAAACAGAAACTTAAAACGTCAATTTCTCGAAATGACTTCGAGACTACATATTTTCAGCTTTTGAAGCAGAGTCAAAATATATAAAAAGGGCTTCATAATGTTGAAAGAAATTCTAACTTCTGACAATTATTGGCGAAGATACATCCGTTTGAATTTGGAAACAGAAACTTAAAACGTCGATTTCGCGAAATAACTTCGAGACTACATATTTTCAGTTTTGATGCAGAGTCAAAATATATAAAAAGGGCTTCATAATGTTGAAAGAAATTCTAACTGCTGACAATTATTGGCGAAGATACATCCGTTTGAATTTGGAAACAGAATCTTAAAACGTCAATATCTCGAAATGACTTCGAGACTACATATTTTCAGCTTTTGATGCATAGTCAAAATATATAAAAAGGGGTTCATAATGTTGAAAGAAATTCTAACTTTTGACAATTATTGGCGAAGATACATCCGTTTGAATTTGGAAACAGAAACTTAAAACGTCAATTTCTCGAAATGACTTCGCGACTACATATTTTCAGCTTTTGATGCAGAGTCAAAATATATAAAAAGGGCTTCATAATGTTGAAAGAAATTCTAACTTCTGACAATTATTGGCGAAGATATATCCGTTTGAATTTGGAAACAGAAACGTAAAACGTCAATTTCTCGAAATGACTTCGAGACTACATATTTTCAGCTTTTGATGCAGAATTAAAATATATAAAAAGGGCTTCATAATGTTGAAAGAAATTCTAACTTCTGACAATTATTGGCGAAGATACATCCGTTTGAATTTGGAAACAGAAACTTAAGCCGCCAATATCTCGAAATGACTTCGAGACCACATATTTTCAGCTTTTGATGCAGAATCAAAATATATAAAAAGGGCTTCATAATGTTGAAAGAAATTCTAACTTCTGACAATTATTGGCGAAGATACATCCGTTTGAATTTGGAAACAGAGACTTAAAACGTCGATTTCTCGAAATGACTTCGAGACTACATATTTTCAGCGTTTGATGCAGAGTCAAAATATATAAAAAGGGCTTCATAATGTTGAAAGAAATTCTAACTTCTGACAATTATTGGCGAAGATACATCCGTTTGAATTTGGGAAAATAAACTTAAAACGCCAATATCTCGAAATGACTTCGAGACTACATATTTTCAGCTTTTGATGCAGAATCAAAATATATAAAAAGGGGTTCATAATGTTGAAAGAAATTCTAACTTCTGACAATTATTGGCGAAGATACATCCGTTTGAATTTGGAAACAGAAAATTAAAACGTCAATTTCTCGAAATGACTTCGAGACTACATATTTTCAGCGTTTGATGCAGAATCAAAATATATAAAAAGGGCTTCATAATGTTGAAAGAAATTCTAACTTCTGACAATTATTGGCGAAGATACATCCGTTTGAATTTGGAAACAGAAACTTAAAACGTCAATTTCTCGAAATGACTTCGAGACTACATATTTTCAGCTTTTGAAGCAGAGTCAAAATATATAAAAAGGGCTTCATAATGTTGAAAGAAATTCTAACTGCTGACAATTATCGGCGAAGATACATCCGGTTGAATTTGAAAACCGAAACTTAAAACGTCAATTTCTCGAAATGACTTCGCGACTACATATTTTCAGCTTTTGATGCAGAGTCAAAATATATAAAAAGGGCTTCATAATGTTGAAAGAAATTCTGACTTCTGACAATTATTGGCGAAGATACATCCGTTTGAATTTGGAAAAAGAAACTTAAGCCGCCAATATCTCGAAATGACTCCGAGACTACATATTTTCAGCTTTTGAAGCAGAGTCAAAATATATAAAAGGGTTTCATAATGTTGAAAGAAATTCTAACTTCTGACAATTATTGGCGAAGATACATCCGTTTGAATTTGGAAACAGAAACTTAAAACGTCAATTTCTCGAACTGACTTCGAGACTACATATTTTCAGCTTTTGAAGCAGAGTCAAAATATATAAAAAGGGCTTCATAATGTTGAAAGAAATTCTAACTTCTGACAATTATTGGCGAAGATACATCCGTTTGAATTTGGAAACAGAAACTTAAAACGTCAATTTCTCGAAATGACTTCGAGACTACATATTTTCAGCTTTTGATGCAGAATCAAAATATATAAAAAGGGCTTCATAATGTTGAAAGAAATTCTAACTTCTGACAATTATTGGCGAAGATACATCCGTTTGAATTTGGAAACAGAGACTTAAAACGTGGATTTCTCGAAATGATTTCGAGACTACATATTTTCAGCTTTTGATGCAGAATCAAAATATATAAAAAGGGCTTCATAATGTTGAAAGAAATTCTAACTTCTGACAATTATTGACGAAGATACATCCGTTTGATTTTGGAAACAGAAACTTAAAACGTCAATTTCTCGAAATGACTTCGAGACTACATATTTTCAGCTTTTGATGCAGAATCAAAATATATAAAAAGGGCTTCATAATGTTGAAAGAAATTCTAACTTCTGACAATTATTGGCGAAGATACATCCGTTTGAATTTGGAAACCGAAACTTAAAACGTCAATTTCTCGAAATGACTTCGCAACTATATATTTTCAGCTTTTGATGCAGAGTCAAAATATATAAAAAGGGCTTCATGATGTTGAAAGAAATTCTGACTTCTGACAATTATTGGCGAAGATACATCCGTTTGAATTTGGGAAAATAAACTTAAAACGCCAATATCTCGAAATGACTTCGAGACTACATATTTTCAGCTTTTGATGCAGAATCAAAATATATAAAAAGGGGTTCATAATGTTGAAAGAAATTCTAACTTCTGACAATTATTGGCGAAGATACATCCGTTTGAATTTGGAAACAGAAACTTAAAACGTCAATTTCTCGAAATGACTTCGAGACTACATATTTTTAGCTTTTGATGCAGAGTCAAAATATATAAAAAGGGCTTCATAATGTTGGAAGAAATTCAAACTTCTGACAATTATTGGCGAAGATACATCCGTTTGAATTTGGAAACAGAAACTTAAAACGTCAATTTCTCGAAATGACTTCGCGACTACATATTTTCAGCTTTTGATGCAGAGTCAAAATATATAAAAAGGGCTTCATAATGTTGAAAGCAATTCTAACTTCTGACAATTATTGGCGAAGATACATCCGTTTGAATTTGGGAAAATAAACTTAAAACGCCAATATCTCGAAATGACTTCGAGACTACATATTTTCAGCTTTTGATGAAGAATCAACATATATAAAAAGGGCTTCATAATGTTGATAGAAATTCAAACTTCTGACAATTATTGGCGAAGATACATCCGTTTGAATTTGGAAACAGAAACTTAAAACGTCAATTTCTCGAAATGACTTCGCGACTACATATTTTCCGCTTATGATGCAGAATCAAAATATATAAAATGAGCTTCATAATGTTGACAGAAATTCTGACTTCTGACAATTATAGGCGAAGATACATCCGTTTGAATTTGGGAAAATAAACTTAAAACGCCAATATCTCGAAATGACTTCGAGACTACATATTTTCAGGTTTTGATGCCGAGTCAAAATATATAAAAAGGGCTTCATAATGTTGATAGAAATTCAAACTTCTGACAATTATTGGCGAAGATACATCCGTTTGAATTTGGAAACAGAAACTTAAAACGTCAATTTCTCGAAATGACTTCGCGACTACATATTTTCAGCTTTTGATGCAGAGTCAAAATTTATAAAAAGGGCTTCATAATGTTGAAAGAAATTCTGACTTCTGACAATTATTGGCGAAGATACATCCGTTTGAATTTGGGAAAAGAAACTTAAGCCGCCAATATCTCGAAATGACTTCGAGACTACATATTTTCAGCTTTTGATGCAGAATCAAAATATATAAAAAGGGCTTCATAATGTTGAAAGAAATTCTAACTTCTGACAATTATTGGCGAAGATACATCCGTTTGAATTTGGAAACCGAAACTTAAAACGTCAATTTCTCGAAATGACTTCGAGACTACATATTTTCAGCTTTTGATGCATAGTCAAAATATATAAAAAGGGCTTCATAATGTTGAAGGAAATTCAAACTTCTGACAATTATTGGCGAAGATACATCCGTTTGAATTTGGAAACAGAAACTTAAAACGTCAATTTCTCGAAATGACTTCGCGACTACATATTTTCAGCTTTTGATGCAGAGTCAAAATATATAAAAAGGGCTTCATAATGTTGAAAGAAATTCTGACTTCTGACAATTATTGGCGAAGATACATCCGTTTGAATTTGGGAAAATAAACTTAAAACGCCAATATCTCGAAATGACTTCGAGACTACATATTTTCAGCTTTTGATGCAGAGTCAAAATATATAAAAAGGGCTTCATAATGTTGAAAGAAATTCTGACTTCTGACAATTATTGGCGAAGATACATCCGTTTGAATTTGGGAAAATAAACTTAAAACGCCAATATCTCGAAATGACTTCGAGACTACATATTTTTAGCTTTTGATGCAGAATCAAAATATATAAAAAGGGCTTCATAATGTTGAAAGAAATTCTAACTTCTGACAATTATTGGCGAAGATACATCCGGTTGAATTTGGAAACCGAAACTTAAAACGTCAATTTCTCGAAATGACTTCGCGACTACATATTTTCAGCTTTTGATGCAGAGTCAAAAAATATAAAAAGGGCTTCATAATGTTGAAAGAAATTCTGACTTCTGACAATTATTGGCGAAGATACATCTGTTTGAATTTGGGAAAAGAAACTTAAACCGCCAATATCTCGAAATGACTTCGAGACCACATATTTTCAGCTTTTGATGCAGAATCAAAATATATAAAAAGGGCTTCATAATGTTGAAAGAAATTCTAACTTCTGACAATTATTGGCGAAGATACATCCGTTTAAATTTGGAAACAGAAACTTAAAACGTCAATTTCTCGAAATGACTTCGAGACTACATATTTTCAGCTTTTGAAGCAGAGTCAAAATATATAAAAAGGGCTTCATAATGTTGAAAGAAATTCTAACTTCTGACAATTATTGGCGAAGATACATCCGTTTGAATTTGGAAACAGAAACTTAAAACGTCGATTTCTCGAAATGACTTCGAGACGACATATTTTCAGCTTTTGATGCAGAATCAAAATATATAAAAAGGGCTTCATAATGTTGAAAGAAATTCTAACTGCTGACAATTATTGGCGAAGATACATCCGTTTGAATTTGGAAACCGAAACTTAAAACGTCAATTTCTCGAAATGACTTCGCGACTACATATTTTCAGCTTTTGATGCAGAGTCAAAATATATAAAAAGGGCTTCATATTGTTGAAAGAAATTATAAGTTCTGACAATTATTGGCGAAGATACATCCGTTTGAATTTGGAAACAGAAACTTAAAACGTCGATTTCGCGAAATAACTTCGAGACTACATATTTTCAGCTTTTGATGCAGAGTCAAAATATATAAAAAAGGCTTCATAATGTTGAAAGAAATTCTAACTTCTGACAATTATTGGCGAAGATACATCCGTTTGAGTTGGAAACAGAAACTTAAAACGTCAATTTCTCGAAATGACTTCGAGACTACATATTTTCAGCTTTTGATGCATAGTCAAAATATATAAAAAGGGCTTCATAATGTTGAAAGAAATTCAAACTTCTGACAATTATTGGCGAAGATACATCCGTTTGAATTTGGAAACAGGAACTTAAAACGTCAATTTCTCGAAATGACTTCGAGACTACATATTTTCAGCTTTTGATGCAGGGGCAAAATATATAAAAAGGGCTTCATAATGTTGAAAGAAATTCTAACTTCTGACAATTATTGGCGAAGATACATCCGTTTGAATTTGGAAACAGAAACTTAAAACGTCAATTTCTCGAAATGACTTCGAGACTACATATTTTCAACTTTTGATGCAGAATCAAAATATATAAAAAGGGCTTCATAATGTTAAAAGAAATTCTGACTTCTGACAATTATTGGCGAAGATACATCCGTTTGAATTTGGGAAAAGAAACTTAAACCGCCAATATCTCGAAATGACTTCGAGACCACATATTTTCAGCTTTTGATGCAGAGTCAAAATATATAAAAAGGGTTCATCATGTTGAAAGAAATTCTAACTTCTGACAATTATTGGCGAAGATACATCCGTTTGAATTTGGAAACAGAAACTTAAAACGTCAATTTCTCGAAATGACTTCGAGACTACATATTTTCAGCTTTTGAAGCAGAGTCAAAATATATAAAAAGGGCTTCATAATGTTGAAAGAAATTCTAACTTCTGACAATTATTGGCGAAGATACATCCGTTTGAATTTGGAAACAGAGACTTAAAACGTCAATTTCTCGAAATGACTTCGAGACTACATATTTTCAGCTTTTGATGCAGAGTCAAAATATATAAAAAGGGCTTCATAATGTTGAAAGAAATTCTAACTTCTGACAATTATTGGCGAAGATACATCCGTTTGAATTTGGAAACCGAAACTTAAAACGTCAATTTCTCGAAATGACTTCGAGACTACATATTTTCAGCTTTTGATGCAGAATCAAAATATATAAAAAGGGGTTCATAATGTTGCAAGAAATTCTAACTTCTGACAATTATTGGCGAAGATACATCCGTTTGAATTTGGAAACAGAAACTTAAAACGTCAATTTCTCGAAATGACTTCAAGACTACATATTTTCAGCTTTTGATGCAGAATCAAAATACATAAAAAGGGCTTCATAATGTTGAAAGAAATTCTAACTTCTGACAATTATTGGCGAAGATACATCCGTTTGAATTTGGAAACAGAAACTTAAAACGTCAATTTCTCGAAATGACTTCGAGACTACATATTTTCAGCTTTTGAAGCAGAGTCAAAATATATAAAAAGGGTTTCATAATGTTGAAAGAAATTCTAACTGCTGACAATTATCGGCGAAGATACATCCGGTTGAATTTGGAAGCCGAAACTTAAAACGTCAATTTCTCGAAATGACTTCGCGACTACATATATTCAGCTTTTGATGCAGAGTCAAAATATATAAAAAGGGCTTCATAATGTTGAAAGAAATTCTAACTTCTGACAATTATTGGCGAAGATACATCCGTTTGAATTTGGAAACAGAAACTTAAGCCGCCAATATCTCGAAATGACTTCGAGACTACATATTTTCAGCTTTTGAAGCAGAGTCAAAATATATAAAAAGGGTTTCATAATGTTGAAAGAAATTCTAACTTCTGACAATTATTGGCGAAGATACATCCGTTTGAATTTGGAAACAGAAACTTAAAACGTCAATTTCTCGAAATGACTTCGAGACTACATATTTTCAGCTTTTGATGCAGAGTCAAAATATATAAAAAGGGCTTCATAATGTTGAAAGAAATTAAAACTTCTGACAATTATTGGCGAAGATACATCCGTTTGAATTTGGAAACAGAAACTTAAAACGTCAATTTCTCGAAATGACTTCGCGACTACATATTTTCAGCTTTTGATGCAGAGTCAAAATATATAAAAAGGGCTTCATAATGTTGAAAGAAATTCTGGCTTCTGACAATTATTGGCGAAGATACATCCGTTTGAATTTGGGAAAATAAACTTAAAACGCCAATATCTCGAAATGACTTCGAGACTACATATTTTCAGCTTTTGATGCCGAGTCAAAATATATAAAAAGGGCTTCATATTGTTGATAGAATTTCAAACTTCTGACAATTATTGGCGAAGATACATCCGTTTGAATTTGGAAACAGAAACTTAAAACGTCAATTTCTCGAAATGACTTCGCGACTACATATTTTCCGCTTATGATGCAGAGTCAAAATATATAAAATGAGCTTCATAATGTTGACAGAAATTCTGACTTCTGACAATTATGGCGAAGATACATCCGTTTGAATTTGGGAACATAAACTTAAAACGCCAATATCTCGAAATGACTTCGAGACTACATATTTTCAGCTTTTGATGCAGAATCAAAATATATAAAAAGGGCTTCATAATGTTGAAAGAAATTCTAACTTCTGACAATTATTGGCGAAGATACATCCATTTGAATTTGGAAACAGAAACTTAAAACGTCAATTTCTCGAAATGACTTCGAGACTACATATTTTCAGCTTTCGATGCAGAGTCAAAATATATAAAAATGGCTTCATAATGTTGAAAGAAATTCTAACTTCTGACAATTATTGGCGAAGATACATCCGTTTGAATTTGGAAACAGAAACTTAAAACGTCAATTTCTCGAAATGACTTCGAGACTACATATTTTCAGCTTTTGATGCAGAGTCAAAATATATAAAAAGGGCTTCATAATGTTGAAAGAAATTCTAACTTCTGACAATTATTGGCAAAGATACATCCGTTTGAATTTGGAAACAGAAACTTAAAACGTCAATTTCTCGAAATGACTTCGAGACTATATATTTTCAGCTTTTGATGCAGAGTCAAAATATATAAAAAGGGCTTCATAATGTTGAAAGAAATTCAAACTTCTGACAATTATTGGCGAAGATACATCCGTTTGAATTTGGAAACAGAAACTTAAAACGTCAATTTCTCGAAATGACTTCGAGACTACATATTTTCAGCTTTTGATGCAGAGTCAAAATATATAAAAGGGCTTCATAATGTTGAAAGAAATTCTGACTTCTGACAATTATTGGCGAAGATACATCCGTTTGAATTTGGAAAAAGAAACTTAAACCGCCAATATCTCGAAATGACTTCGAGACTACATATTTTCAGCTTTTGATGCAGAATCAAAATATATAAAAAGGGGTTCATAATGTTGAAAGAAATTCTAACTTCTGACAATTATTGGCGAAGATTCATCCGTTTGAATTTGGAAACAGAAACTTAAAACGTCAATTTCTCGAACTGACTTCGAGACTACATATTTTCAGCTTTTGAAGCAGAGTCAAAATATATAAAAAGGGCTTCATAATGTTGAAAGAAATTCTAACTTCTGACAATTATTGGCGAAGATACATCCGTTTGAATTTGGAAACAGAAACTTAAAACGTCAATTTCTCGAAATGACTTCGAGACCACATATTTTCAGCTTTTGATGCAGAATCAACATATATAAAAAGGGGTTCATAATGTTGAAAGAAATTCTAACTTCTGACAATTATTGGCGAAGATACATCCGTTTGAATTTGGAAACAGAAACTTAAAACGTCAATTTCTCGAAATGACTTCGAGACTACATATTTTCAGCTTTTGATGCATAGTCAAAATATATAAAAAGGGCTTCATAATGTTGAAAGAAATTCTAACTTCTGACAATTATTGGCGAAGATACATCCGTTTGAATTTGGAAACAGAAACTTAAAACGTCAATTTCTCGAAATGACTTCGAGACTACATATTTTCAGCTTTTGAAGCAGAGTCAAAATATATAAAAAGGGTTTCATAATGTTGAAAGAAATTCTAACTGCTGACAATTATCGGCGAAGATACATCCGTTTGAATTTGGAAACAGAAACTTAAAACGTCAATTTCTCGAAATGACTTCAAGACTACATATTTTCAGCTTTTGATGCAGAATCAAAATACATAAAAAGGGCTTCATAATGTTGAAAGAAATTCTAACTTCTGACAATTATTGGCGAAGATACATCCGTTTGAATTTGGAAACAGAAACTTAAAACGTCAATTTCTCGAAATGACTTCGAGACTACATATTTTCAGCTTTTGAAGCAGAGTCAAAATATATAAAAAGGGTTTCATAATGTTGAAAGAAATTCTAACTGCTGACAATTATCGGCGAAGATACATCCGGTTGAATTTGGAAACCGAAACTTAAAACGTCAATTTCTCGAAATGACTTCGCGACTACATATATTCAGCTTTTGATGCAGAGTCAAAATATATAAAAAGGGCTTCATAATGTTGAAAGAAATTCTAACTTCTGACAATTATTGGCGAAGATACATCCGTTTGAATTTGGAAACAGAAACTTAAGCCGCCAATATCTCGAAATGACTTCGAGACTACATATTTTCAGCTTTTGAAGCAGAGTCAAAATATATAAAAAGGGTTTCATAATGTTGAAAGAAATTCTAACTTCTGACAATTATTGGCGAAGATACATCCGTTTGAATTTGGAAACAGAAACTTAAAACGTCAATTTCTCGAAATGACTTCGAGACTACATATTTTCAGCTTTTGATGCAGAGTCAAAATATATAAAAAGGGCTTCATAATGTTGAAAGAAATTAAAACTTCTGACAATTATTGGCGAAGATACATCCGTTTGAATTTGGAAACAGAAACTTAAAACGTCAATTTCTCGAAATGACTTCGCGACTACATATTTTCAGCTTTTGATGCAGAGTCAAAATATATAAAAAGGGCTTCATAATGTTGAAAGAAATTCTGGCTTCTGACAATTATTGGCGAAGATACATCCGTTTGAATTTGGGAAAATAAACTTAAAACGCCAATATCTCGAAATGACTTCGAGACTACATATTTTCAGCTTTTGATGCCGAGTCAAAATATATAAAAAGGGCTTCATATTGTTGATAGAATTTCAAACTTCTGACAATTATTGGCGAAGATACATCCGTTTGAATTTGGAAACAGAAACTTAAAACGTCAATTTCTCGAAATGACTTCGCGACTACATATTTTCCGCTTATGATGCAGAGTCAAAATATATAAAATGAGCTTCATAATGTTGACAGAAATTCTGACTTCTGACAATTATAGGCGAAGATACATCCGTTTGAATTTGGGAAAATAAACTTAAAACGCCAATATCTCGAAATGACTTCGAGACTACATATTTTCAGCTTTTGATGCAGAATCAAAATATATAAAAAGGGCTTCATAATGTTGAAAGAAATTCTAACTTCTGACAATTATTGGCGAAGATACATCCATTTGAATTTGGAAACAGAAACTTAAAACGTCAATTTCTCGAAATGACTTCGAGACTACATATTTTCAGCTTTCGATGCAGAGTCAAAATATATAAAAATGGCTTCATAATGTTGAAAGGAATTCTAACTTCTGACAATTATTGGCGAAGATACATCCGTTTGAATTTGGAAACAGAAACTTAAAACGTCAATTTCTCGAAATGACTTCGAGACTACAAATTTTCAGCTTTTGATGCATAGTCAAAATATATAAAAAGGGCTTCATAATGTTGAAAGAAATTCTAACTTCTGACAATTATTGGCGAAGATACATCCGTTTGAATTTGGAAACAGAAACTTAAAACGTCAATTTCTCGAAATGACTTCGAGACTATATATTTTCAGCTTTTGATGCAGGGTCAAAATATATAAAAAGGGCTTCATAATGTTGAAAGAAATTCAAACTTCTGACAATTATTGGCGAAGATACATCCGTTTGAATTTGGAAACAGAAACTTAAAACGTCAATTTCTCGAAATGACTTCGAGACTACATATTTTCAGCTTTTGATGCAGAGTCAAAATATATAAAAGGGCTTCATAATGTTGAAAGAAATTCTGACTTCTGACAATTATTGGCGAAGATACATCCGTTTGAATTTGGAAAAAGAAACTTAAGCCGCCAATATCTCGAAATGACTCCGAGACTACATATTTTCAGCTTTTGATGCAGAATCAAAATATATAAAAAGGGGTTCATAATGTTGAAAGAAATTCTAACTTCTGACAATTATTGGCGAAGATTCATCCGTTTGAATTTGGAAACAGAAACTTAAAACGTCAATTTCTCGAACTGACTTCGAGACTACATATTTTCAGCTTTTGAAGCAGAGTCAAAATATATAAAAAGGGCTTCATAATGTTGAAAGAAATTCTAACTTCTGACAATTATTGGCGAAGATACATCCGTTTGAATTTGGAAACAGAAACTTAAAACGTCAATTTCTCGAAATGACTTCGAGACCACATATTTTCAGCTTTTGATGCAGAATCAACATATATAAAAAGGGGTTCATAATGTTGAAAGAAATTCTAACTTCTGACAATTATTGGCGAAGATACATCCGTTTGAATTTGGAAACAGAAACTTAAAACGTCAATTTCTCGAAATGACTTCGAGACTACATATTTTCAGCTTTTGATGCATAGTCAAAATATATAAAAAGGGCTTCATAATGTTGAAAGAAATTCTAACTTCTGACAATTATTGGCGAAGATACATCCGTTTGAATTTGGAAACAGAAACTTAAAACGTCAATTTCTCGAAATGACTTCGAGACTATATATTTTCAGCTTTTGATGCAGGGTCAAAATATATAAAAAGGGCTTCATAATGTTGAAAGAAATTCTAACTTCTGACAATTATTGGCGAAGATACATCCGTTTGAATTTGGAAAAAGAAACCTAAGCCGCCAATATCTCGAAATGACTCCGAGACTACATATTTTCAGCTTTTGATGCAAAATCAAAATATATTAAAAAGGGGTTCATAATGTTGAAAGAAATTTTAACTTCTGACAATTATTGGCGAAGATACATCCGTTTGAATTTGGAAACAGAAACTTAAAACGTCAATTTCTCTAACTGACTTCGAGACTACATATTTTCAGCTTTTGATGCATAGTCAAAATATATAAAATGAGCTTCATAATGTTGACAGAAATTCTGACTTCTGACAATTATAGGCGAAGATACATCCGTTTGAATTTGGGAAAATAAACTTAAAACGCCAATATCTCGAAATGACTTCGAGACTACATATTTTCAGCTTTTGATGCAGAATCAAAATATATAAAAAGGGCTTCATAATGTTGAAAGAAATTCTAACTTCTGACAATTATTGGCGAAGATACATCCATTTGAATTTGGAAACAGAAACTTAAAACGTCAATTTCTCGAAATGACTTCGAGACTACATATTTTCAGCTTTCGATGCAGAGTCAAAATATATAAAAATGGCTTCATAATGTTGAAAGGAATTCTAACTTCTGACAATTATTGGCGAAGATACATCCGTTTGAATTTGGAAACAGAAACTTAAAACGTCAATTTCTCGAAATGACTTCGAGACTACAAATTTTCAGCTTTTGATGCATAGTCAAAATATATAAAAAGGGCTTCATAATGTTGAAAGAAATTCTAACTTCTGACAATTATTGGCGAAGATACATCCGTTTGAATTTGGAAACAGAAACTTAAAACGTCAATTTCTCGAAATGACTTCGAGACTATATATTTTCAGCTTTTGATGCAGGGTCAAAATATATAAAAAGGGCTTCATAATGTTGAAAGAAATTCAAACTTCTGACAATTATTGGCGAAGATACATCCGTTTGAATTTGGAAACAGAAACTTAAAACGTCAATTTCTCGAAATGACTTCGAGACTACATATTTTCAGCTTTTGATGCAGAGTCAAAATATATAAAAGGGCTTCATAATGTTGAAAGAAATTCTGACTTCTGACAATTATTGGCGAAGATACATCCGTTTGAATTTGGAAAAAGAAACTTAAGCCGCCAATATCTCGAAATGACTCCGAGACTACATATTTTCAGCTTTTGATGCAGAATCAAAATATATAAAAAGGGGTTCATAATGTTGAAAGAAATTCTAACTTCTGACAATTATTGGCGAAGATACATCCGTTTGAATTTGGAAACAGAAACTTAAAACGTCAATTTCTCGAACTGACTTCGAGACTACATATTTTCAGCTTTTGAAGCAGAGTCAAAATATATAAAAAGGGCTTCATAATGTTGAAAGAAATTCTAACTTCTGACAATTATTGGCGAAGATACATCCGTTTGAATTTGGAAACAGAAACTTAAAACGTCAATTTCTCGAAATGACTTCGAGACCACATATTTTCAGCTTTTGATGCAGAATCAACATATATAAAAAGGGGTTCATAATGTTGAAAGAAATTCTAACTTCTGACAATTATTGGCGAAGATACATCCGTTTGAATTTGGAAACAGAAACTTAAAACGTCAATTTCTCGAAATGACTTCGAGACTACATATTTTCAGCTTTTGATGCATAGTCAAAATATATAAAAAGGGCTTCATAATGTTGAAAGAAATTCTAACTTCTGACAATTATTGGCGAAGATACATCCGTTTGAATTTGGAAACAGAAACTTAAAACGTCAATTTCTCGAAATGACTTCGAGACTATATATTTTCAGCTTTTGATGCAGGGTCAAAATATATAAAAAGGGCTTCATAATGTTGAAAGAAATTCTAACTTCTGACAATTATTGGCGAAGATACATCCGTTTGAATTTGGAAAAAGAAACCTAAGCCGCCAATATCTCGAAATGACTCCGAGACTACATATTTTCAGCTTTTGATGCAAAATCAAAATATATTAAAAGGGGTTCATAATGTTGAAAGAAATTCTAACTTCTGACTATTATTGGCGAAGATACATCCGTTTGAATTTGGAAACAGAAACTTAAAACGTCAATTTCTCTAACAGAATTCGAGACTACATATTTTCAGCATAAAAAAAAAAAAAGTCAAAATATATAAAATGAGCTTCATAATGTTGACAGAAATTCTGACTTCTGACAATTATAGGCGAACATACATCCGTTTGAATTTGGGAAAATAAACTTAAAACGCCAATATCTCGAAATGACTTCGAGACTACATATTTTCAGCTTTTGATGCAGAATCAAAATATATAAAAAAGGCTTCATAATGTTGAAAGAAATTCTATCTTCTGACAATTATTGGCGAAGATACATCCATTTGAATTTGGAAACAGAAAATTATAACGTCAATTTCTCGAAATGACTTCGAGACTACATATTTTCAGCTTTTGATGCATAGTCAAAATATATAAAAAGGGCTTCATAATGTTGAAAGGAATTCTAACTTCTGACAATTATTGGCGAAGATACATCCGTTTGAATTTGGAAACAGAAACTTAAAACGTCAATTTCTCGAAATGACTTCGAGACTATATATTTTCAGCTTTTGATGCAGGGTCAAAATATATAAAAAGGGCTTCATAATGTTGAAAGAAATTCAAACTTCTGACAATTATTGGCGAAGATACATCCGTTTGAATTTGGAAACAGAAACTTAAAACGTCAATTTCTCGAAATGACTTCGAGACTACATATTTTCAGCTTTTGATGCAGAGTCAAAATATATAAAAAGGGCTTCATAATGTTGAAAGAAATTCTGACTTCTGACAATTATTGGCGAAGATACATCCGTTTGAATTTGGGAAAAGAAACTTAAGCCGCCAATATCTCGAAATGACTTCGAGACTACATATTTTCAGCTTTTGATGCAGAGTCAAAATATATAAAAAGGGGTTCATAATGTTGAAAGAAATTCTAACTTCTGACAATTATTGGCGAAGATACATCCGTTTGAATTTGGAAACAGAAACTTAAAACGTCAATTTCTCGAACTGACTTCGAGACTACATATTTTCAGCTTTTGAAGCAGAGTCAAAATATATAAAAAGGGCTTCATAATGTTGAAAGAAATTCTAACTTCTGACAATTATTGGCGAAGATACATCCGTTTGAATTTGGAAACAGAAACTTAAAACGTCAATTTCTCGAAATGACTTCGAGACCACATATTTTCAGCTTTTGATGCAGAATCAACATATATAAAAAGGGGTTCATAATGTTGAAAGAAATTCTAACTTCTGACAATTATTGGCGAAGATACATCCGTTTGAATTTGGAAACAGAAACTTAAAACGTCAATTTCTCGAAATGACTTCGAGACTACATATTTTCAGCTTTTGATGCATAGTCAAAATATATAAAAAGGGCTTCATAATGTTGAAAGAAATTCTAACTTCTGACAATTATTGGCGAAGATACATCCGTTTGAATTTGGAAACAGAAACTTAAAACGTCAATTTCTCGAAATGACTTCGAGACTACATATTTTCAGCTTTTGATGCAGAGTCAAAATATATAAAAAGGGCTTCATGATGTTGAAAGAAATTCTGACTTCTGACAATTATTGGCGAAGATACATCCGTTTGAATTTGGGAAAATAAACTTAAAACGCCAATATCTCGAAATGACTTCGAGACTACATATTTTCAGCTTTTGATGCAGAATCAAAATATATAAAAAGGGCTTCATAATGTTGAAAGAAATTCTAACTTCTGACAATTATTGGCGAAGATACATCCGTTTGAATTTGGAAACAGAAACTTAAAACGTCAATTTCTCGAAATGACTTCGAGACTACATATTTTCAGCTTTTGATGCAGAGTCAAAATATATAAAAAGGGCTTCATAATGTTGAAAGAAATTCAAACTTCTGACAATTATTGGCGAAGATACATCCGTTTGAATTTGGAAACAGAAACTTAAAACGTCAATTTCTCGAAATGACTTCGCGACTACATATTTTCAGCTTTTGATGCAGAGTCAAAATATATAAAAAGGGCTTCATAATGTTGAAAGAAATTCTGGCTTCTGACAATTATTGGCGAAGATACATCCGTTTGAATTTGGGAAAATAAACTTAAAACGCCAATATCTCGAAATGACTTCGAGACTACATATTTTCAGCTTTTGATGCCGAGTCAAAATATATAAAAAGGGCTTCATATTGTTGATAGAATTTCAAACTTCTGACAATTATTGGCGAAGATACATCCGTTTGAATTTGGAAACAGAAACTTAAAACGTCAATTTCTCGAAATGACTTCGCGACTACATATTTTCCGCTTATGATGCAGAGTCAAAATATATAAAATGAGCTTCATAATGTTGACAGAAATTCTGACTTCTGACAATTATAGGCGAAGATACATCCGTTTGAATTTGGGAAAATAAACTTAAAACGCCAATATCTCGAAATGACTTCGAGACTACATATTTTCAGCTTTTGATGCAGAATCAAAATATATAAAAAGGGCTTCATAATGTTGAAAGAAATTCTAACTTCTGACAATTATTGGCGAAGATACATCCGTTTGAATTTGGAAACAGAAACTTAAAACGTCCATTTCTCGAAATGACTTCGAGACTACATATTTTCAGCTTTTGATGCAGAGTCAAAATATATAAAAAATGCTTCATAATGTTGAAAGAAATTCTGACTTCTGACAATTATTGGCGAAGATACATCCGTTTGAATTTGGAAAAAGAAACTTAAGCCGCCAATATCTCGAAATGACTCCGAGACTACATATTTTCAGCTTTTGATGCAGAATCAAAATATATAAAAAGGGGTTCATAATGTTGAAAGAAATTCTAACTTCTGACAATTATTGGCGAAGATACATCCGTTTGAATTTGGAAACAGAAACTTAAAACGTCAATTTCTCGAACTGACTTCGAGACTACATATTTCAGCTTTTGAAGCAGAGTCAAATATATAAAAAGGGGCTTCATAATGTTGAAAGAAATTCTGGCTTCTGACAATTATTGGCGAAGATACATCCGTTTGAATTTGGGAAAATAAACTTAAAACGCCAATATCTCGAAATGACTTCGAGACTACATATTTTCAGCTTTTGATGCCGAGTCAAAATATATAAAAAGGGCTTCATATTGTTGATAGAATTTCAAACTTCTGACAATTATTGGCGAAGATACATCCGTTTGAATTTGGAAACAGAAACTTAAAACGTCAATTTCTCGAAATGACTTCGCGACTACATATTTTCCGCTTATGATGCAGAGTCAAAATATATAAAATGAGCTTCATAATGTTGACAGAAATTCTGACTTCTGACAATTATAGGCGAAGATACATCCGTTTGAATTTGGGAAAATAAACTTAAAACGCCAATATCTCGAAATGACTTCGAGACTATATATTTTCAGCTTTTGATGCAGAATCAAAATATATAAAAAGGGCTTCATAATGTTGAAAGAAATTCTAACTTCTGACAATTATTGGCGAAGATACATCCGTTTGAATTTGGAAACAGAAACTTAAAACGTCCATTTCTCGAAATGACTTCGAGACTACATATTTTCAGCTTTCGATGCAGAGTCAAAATATATAAAAAGGGCTTCATAATGTTGAAAGAAATTCTAACTTCTGACAATTATTGGCGAAGATACATCCGTTTGAATTTGGAAAAAGAAACTTAAGCCGCCAATATCTCGAAATGACTCCGAGACTACATATTTTCAGCTTTTGATGCAGAATCAAAATATATAAAAAGGGGTTCATAATGTTGAAAGAAATTCTAACTTCTGACAATTATTGGCGAAGATACATCCGTTTGAATTTGGAAACAGAAACTTAAAACGTCAATTTCTCGAACTGACTTCGAGACTACATATTTTCAGCTTTTGAAGCAGAGTCAAAATATATAAAAAGGGCTTCATAATGTTGAAAGAAATTCTAACTTCTGACAATTATTGGCGAAGATACATCCGTTTGAATTTGGAAACAGAAACTTAAAACGTCAATTTCTCGAAATGACTTCGAGACCACATATTTTCAGCTTTTGAT
Source organism: Drosophila grimshawi (assembly GCF_018153295.1). NCBI lineage: Eukaryota > Metazoa > Arthropoda > Insecta > Diptera > Drosophilidae > Drosophila > Drosophila grimshawi. The sequence goes on from NW_025062864.1 coordinate 29,919, forward strand.
GCAGAATCAACATATATAAAAAGGGGTTCATAATGTTGAAAGAAATTCTAACTTCTGACAATTATTGGCGAAGATACATCCGTTTGAATTTGGAAACAGAAACTTAAAACGTCAATTTCTCGAAATGACTTCGAGACTACATATTTTCAGCTTTTGATGCATAGTCAAAATATATAAAAAGGGCTTCATAATGTTGAAAGAAATTCTAACTTCTGACAATTATTGGCGAAGATACATCCGTTTGAATTTGGAAACAGAAACTTAAAACGTCAATTTCTCGAAATGACTTCGAGACTATATATTTTCAGCTTTTGATGCAGGGTCAAAATATATAAAAAGGGCTTCATAATGTTGAAAGAAATTCAAACTTCTGACAATTATTGGCGAAGATACATCCGTTTGAATTTGGAAACAGAAACTTAAAACGTCAATTTCGCGAAATGACTTCGAGACTACATATTTTCAGCTTTTGATGCAGAATCAAAATATATAAAAAGGGCTTCATAATGTTGAAGGAAATTCTAACTTCTGACAATTATTGGCGAAGATACATCCGTTTGAATTTGGAAACAGAAACTTAAAACGTCAATTTCTCTAACTGACTTCGAGACTACATATTTTCAGCTTTTGATGCATAGTCAAAATATATAAAAAGGGCTTCATAATGTTGAAAGAAATTCTAACTTCTGACAATTATTGGCGAAGATACATCCGTTTGAATTTGGAAAAAGAAACTTAAGCCGCCAATATCTCGAAATGACTCCGAGACTACATATTTTCAGCTTTTGATGCAAAATCAAAATATATTAAAAGGGGTTCATAATGTTGAAAGAAATTTTAACTTCTGACAATTATTGGCGAAGATACATCCGTTTGAATTTGGAAACAGAAACTTAAAACGTCAATTTCTCTAACTGACTTCGAGACTACATATTTTCAGCTTTTGATGCATAGTCAAAATATATAAAATGAGCTTCATAATGTTGACAGAAATTCTGACTTCTGACAATTATAGGCGAAGATACATCCGTTTGAATTTGGGAAAATAAACTTAAAACGCCAATATCTCGAAATGACTTCGAGACTACATATTTTCAGCTTTTGATGCAGAATCAAAATATATAAAAAAGGCTTCATAATGTTGAAAGAAATTCTATCTTCTGACAATTATTGGCGAAGATACATCCATTTGAATTTGGAAACAGAAACTTAAAACGTCAATTTCTCGAAATGACTTCGAGACTACATATTTTCAGCTTTTGATGCAGAGTCAAAATATATAAAAATGGCTTCATAATGTTGAAAGGAATTCTAACTTCTGACAATTATTGGCGAAGATACATCCGTTTGAATTTGGAAACAGAAACTTAAAACGTCACTTTCTCGAAATGACTTCGAGACTACATATTTTCAGCTTTTGATGCATAGTCAAAATATATAAAAAGGGCTTCATAATGTTGAAAGAAATTCTAACTTCTGACAATTATTGGCGAAGATACATCCGTTTGAATTTGGAAACAGAAACTTAAAACGTCAATTTCTCGAAATGACTTCGAGACTACATATTTTCAGCTTTTGATGCAGAATCAAAATATATAAAAAGGGCTTCATAATGTTGAAGGAAATTCTAACTTCTGACAATTATTGGCGAAGATACATCCGTTTGAATTTGGAAACAGAAACTTAAAACGTCAATTTCTCGAAATGACTTCGAGACTACATATTTTCAGCTTTTGATGCAGAGTCAAAATATATAAAAAGGGCTTCATAATGTTGAAAGAAATTCTGACTTCTGACAATTATTGGCGAAGATACATCCGTTTGAATTTGGAAAAAGAAACTTAAGCCGCCAATATCTCGAAATGACTCCGAGACTACATATTTTCAGCTTTTGATGCAGAATCAAAATATATAAAAAGGGGTTCATAATGTTGAAAGAAATTCTAACTTCTGACAATTATTGGCGAAGATACATCCGTTTGAATTTGGAAACAGAAACTTAAAACGTCAATTTCTCGAACTGACTTCGAGACTACATATTTTCAGCTTTTGAAGCAGAGTCAAAATATATAAAAAGGGCTTCATAATGTTGAAAGAAATTCTAACTTCTGACAATTATTGGCGAAGATACATCCGTTTGAATTTGGAAACAGAAACTTAAAACGTCAATTTCTCAAAATGACTTCGAGACCACATATTTTCAGCTTTTGATGCAGAATCAACATATATAAAAAGGGGTTCATAATGTTGAAAGAAATTCTAACTTCTGACAATTATTGGCGAAGATACATCCGTTTGAATTTGGAAACAGAAACTTAAAACGTCAATTTCTCGAAATGACTTCGAGACTACATATTTTCAGCTTTTGATGCATAGTCAAAATATATAAAAAGGGCTTCATAATGTTGAAAGAAATTCTAACTTCTGACAATTATTGGCGAAGATACATCCGTTTGAATTTGGAAACAGAAACTTAAAACGTCAATTTCTCGAAATGACTTCGAGACTACATATTTTCAGCTTTTGATGCAGAGTCAAAATATATAAAAAGGGCTTCATAATGTTGAAAGAAATTCAAACTTCTGACAATTATTGGCGAAGATACATCCGTTTGAATTTGGAAACAGAAACTTAAAACGTCAATTTCTCGAAATGACTTCGAGACTACATATTTTCAGCTTTTGATGCATAGTCAAAATATATAAAAAGGGCTTCATAATGTTGAAAGAAATTCTAACTTCTGACAATTATTGGCGAAGATACATCCGTTTGAATTTGGAAAAAGAAACTTAAGCCGCCAATATCTCGAAATGATTCCGAGACTAAATATTTTCAGCTTTTGATGCAGAATCAAAATATATTAAAAGGGGTTCATAATGTTGAAAGAAATTTTAACTTCTGACAATTATTGGCGAAGATACATCCGTTTGAATTTGGAAACAGAAACTTAAAACGTCAATTTCTCTAACTGACTTCGAGACTACATATTTTCAGCTTTTGATGCATAGTCAAAATATATAAAATGAGCTTCATAATGTTGACAGAAATTCTGACTTCTGACAATTATAGGCGAAGATACATCCGTTTGAATTTGGGAAAATAAACTTAAAACGCCAATATCTCGAAATGACTTCGAGACTACATATTTTCAGCTTTTGATGCAGAATCAAAATATATAAAAAGGGCTTCATAATGCTGAAAGAAATTCTAGCTTCTGACAATTATTGGCGAAGATACATCCGTTTGAATTTGGAAACAGAAACTTAAAACGTCAATTTCTCGAAATGACTTCGAGACTACATATTTTCAGCTTTTGATGCAGAGTCAAAATATATAAAAATGGCTTCATAATGTTGAAAGGAATTCTAACTTCTGACAATTATTGGCGAAGATACATCCGTTTGAATTTGGGAAAATAAACTTAAAACGTCAAATTTCTCGAAATGACTTCGAGACTACATATTTTCAGCTTTTGATGCATAGTCAAAATGTATAAAAAGGGCTTCATAATGTTTAAAGAAATTCTAACTTCTGACAATTATTGGCGAAGATACATCCGTTTGAATTTGGAAACAGAAACTTAAAACGTAAATTTCTCGAAATGACTTCGAGACTATATATTTTCAGCTTTTGATGCAGGGTCAAAATATATAAAAAGGGCTTCATAATGTTGAAAGAAATTCAAACTTCTGACAATTATTGGCGAAGATACATCCGTTTGAATTTGGAAACAGAAACTTAAAACGTCAATTTCTCGAAATGACTTCGAGACTACATATTTTCAGCTTTTGATGCAGAATCAAAATATATAAAAAGGGCTTCATAATGTTGAAAGAAATTCTAACTTCTGACAATTATTGGCGAAGATACATCCGTTTGAATTTGGAAACAGAAACTTAAAACGTCAATTTCTCGAAATGACTTCGAGACTACATATTTTCAGTTTTTGATGCAGAGTCAAAATATATAAAAAGGGCTTCATAATGTTGAAAGAAATTCTAACTTCTGACAATTATTGGCGAAGATACATCCGTTTGAATTTGGAAAAAGAAACTTAAGCCGCCAATATCTCGAAATGACTCCGAGACTACATATTTTCAGCTTTTGATGCAGAATCAAAATATATAAAAAGGGCTTCATAATGTTGAAAGAAATTCTAACTTCTGACAATTATTGGCGAAGATTCATCCGTTTGAATTTGGAAACAGAAACTTAAAACGTCAATTTCTCGAACTGACTTCGAGACTACATATTTTCAGCTTTTGATGCAGAGTCAAAATATATAAAAAGGGCTTCATAATGTTGAAAAAAATTCTAACTTCTGACAATTATTGGCGAAGATACATCCGTTTGAATTTGGAAACAGAAACTTAAAACGTCAATTTCTCGAAATGACTTCGAGACCACATATTTTCAGCTTTTGATGCAGAATCAACATATATAAAAAGGGGTTCATAATGTTGAAAGAAATTCTAACTTCTGACAATTATTGGCGAAGATACATCCGTTTGAATTTGGAAACAGAAACTTAAAACGTCAATTTCTCGAAATGACTCCGAGACTACATATTTTCAGCTTTTGATGCAGAATCAAAATATATAAAAAGGGGTTCATAATGTTGAAAGAAATTCTAACTTCTGACAATTATTGGCGAAGATACATCCGTTTGAATTTGGAAACAGAAACTTAAAACGTCAATTTCTCGAAATGACTTCGAGACTACATATTTTCAGCTTTTGATGCAGAGTCAAAATATATAAAAATGGCTTCATAATGTTGAAAGAAATTCTAACTTCTGACAATTATTGGCGAAGATACATCCGTTTGAATTTGGAAACAGAAACTTAAAACGTCAATTTCTCGAATTGACTTTGAGACTACAAATTTTCAGCTTTTGATGCAGAGTCAAAATATATAAAAAGGGCTTCATAATGTTGAAAGAAATTCTAACTTCTGACAATTATTGGCGAAGATACATCCGTTTGAATTTGGAAACAGAAACTTAAAACGTCAATTTCTCGAAATGACTTCGAGACTATATATTTTCAGCTTTTGATGCAGGGTCAAAATATATAAAAAGGGATTCATAATGTTGAAAGAAATTCAAACTTCTGACAATTATTGGCGAAGATACATCCGTTTGAATTTGGAAACAGAAACTTAAAACGTCAATTTCTCGAAATGACTTCAAGACTACATATTTTCAGCTTTTGAAGCAGAATCAAAATATATAAAAAGGGCTTCATAATGTTGAAAGAAATTCTAACTTCTGACAATTATTGGCGAAGATACATCCGTTTGAATTTGGAAACAGAAACTTAAAACGTCAATTTCTCGAAATGACTTCGAGACTACATATTTTCAGCTTTTGATGCAGAGTCAAAATATATAAAAAGGGCTTCATAATGTTGAAAGAAATTCTGACTTCTGACAATTATTGGCGAAGATACATCCGTTTGAATTTGGAAAAAGAAACTTAAGCCGCCAATATCTCGAAATGACTCCGAGACTACATATTTTCAGCTTTTGATGCAGAATCAAAATATATAAAAAGGGCTTCATAATGTTGAAGGAAATTCTAACTTCTGACAATTATTGGCGAAGATACATCCGTTTGAATTTGGAAACTTAAAACGTCAATTTCTCTAACTGACTTCGAGACTACATATTTTCAGCTTTTGATGCATAGTCAAAATATATAAAAAGGGCTTCATAATGTTGAAAGAAATTCTAACTTCTGACAATTATTGGCGAAGATACATCCGTTTGAATTTGGAAAAAGAAACTTAAGCCGCCAATATCTCGAAATGACTCCGAGACTACATATTTTCAGCTTTTGATGCAGAATCAAAATATATTAAAAGGGGTTCATAATGTTGAAAGAAATTTTAACTTCTGACAATTATTGGCGAAGATACATCCGTTTGAATTTGGAAACAGAAACTTAAAACGTCAATTTCTCTAACTGACTTCGAGACTACATATTTTCAGCTTTTGATGCATAGTCAAAATATATAAAATGAGCTTCATAATGTTGACAGAAATTCTGACTTCTGACAATTATAGGCGAAGATACATCCGTTTGAATTTGGGAAAATAAACTTAAAACGCCAATATCTCGAAATGACTTCGAGACTACATATTTTCAGCTTTTGATGCAGAATCAAAATATATAAAAAGGGGTTCATAATGTTGAAAGAAATTCTAACTTCTGACAATTATTGGCGAAGATACATCCATTTGAATTTGGAAACAGAAACTTAAAACGTCAATTTCTCGAAATGACTTCGAGACTACATATTTTTCAGCTTTTGATGCAGAATCAAAATATATAAAACGGGCTTCATAATGTTGAAAGAAATTCTAACTTCTGACAATTATTGGCGAAGATACATCCTTTTGAATTTGGAAACAGAAACTTAAAACGTCAATTTCTCGAAATGACTTCGAGACTACATATTTTCAGCTTTTGATGCAGAATCAAAATATATAAAAAGGGCTTCATAATGTTGAAAGAAATTCTAACTTCTGACAATTATTGGCGAAGATACATCCGTTTGAATTTGGAAACAGAAACTTAAAACGTCAATTTCTCGAAATGACTTCGGGACTACATATTTTCAGCTTTTGATGCAGAGTCAAAATATATAAAAAGGGCTTCATAATGTTGAAGGAAATTCTAACTTCTGACAATTATTGGCGAAGATACATCCGTTTGAATTTGGAAACAGAAACTTAAAACGTCAATTTCTCGAAATGACTTCGAGACTACATATTTTCAGCTTTTGATGCAGAATCAAAATATATAAAAAGGGCTTCATAATGTTGAAAGAAATTCTGACTTCTGACAATTATTGGCGAAGATACATCCGTTTGAATTTGGAAAAAGAAACTTAAGCCGATAATATCTCGAAATGACTCCGAGACTACATATTTTCAGCTTTTGATGCAGAGTCAAAATATATAAAAAGGGCTTCATAATGTTGAAAGAAATTCTAACTTCTGACAATTATTGGCGAAGATACATCCGTTTGAATTTGGAAACAGAAACTTAAAACGTCAATTTCTCGAACTGACTTCGAGACTACATATTTTCAGCTTTTGATGCAGAGTCAAAATATATAAAAAGGGGTTCATAATGTTGAAAGAAATTCTAACTTCTGACAATTATTGGCGAAGATACATCCGTTTGAATTTGGAAACAGAAACTTAAAACGTCAATTTCTCGAAATGACTTCGAGACTACATATTTTCAGTTTTTGATGCAGAGTCAAAATATATAAAAAGGGCTTCATAATGTTGAAAGAAATTCTAACTTCTGACAATTATTGGCGAAGATACATCCGTTTGAATTTGGAAACAGAAACTTAAAACGTCAATTTCTCGAAATGACTTCGAGACTATATATTTTCAGCTTTTGATGCAGGGTCAAAATATATAAAAAGGGCTTCATAATGTTGAAAGAAATTCAAACTTCTGACAATTATTGGCGAAGATACATCCGTTTGAATTTGGAAACAGAAACTTAAAACGTCAATTTCTCGAAATGACTTCGAGACTACATATTTTCAGCTTTTGATGCAGAATCAAAATATATAAAAGGGCTTCATAATGTTGAAAGAAATTCTAACTTCTGACAATTATTGGCGAAGATACATCCGTTTGAATTTGGAAACAGAAACTTAAAACGTCGATTTCTCGAAATGACTTCGCGACTACATATTTTCAGCTTTTGATGCAGAGTCAAAATATATAAAAAGGGCTTCATAATGTTGAAAGAAATTCTAACTTCTGACAATTATTGGCGAAGATACATCCGTTTGAATTTGGAAAAAGAAACTTAAGCCGCCAATATCTCGAAATGACTCCGAGACTACATATTTTCAGCTTTTGATGCAAAATCAAAATATATTAAAAGGGGTTCATAATGTTGAAAGAAATTTTAACTTCTGACAATTATTGGCGAAGATACATCCGTTTGAATTTGGAAACAGAAACTTAAAACGTCAATTTCTCTAACTGACTTCGAGACTACATATTTTCAGCTTTTGATGCATAGTCAAAATATATAAAATGAGCTTCATAATGTTGACAGAAATTCTGACTTCTGACAATTATAGGCGAAGATACATCCGTTTGAATTTGGGAAAATAAACTTAAAACGCCAATATCTCGAAATGACTTCGAGACTACATATTTTCAGCTTTTGATGCAGAATCAAAATATATAAAAAGGGCTTCATAATGTTGAAAGAAATTCTAACTTCTGACAATTATTGGCGAAGATACATCCATTTGAATTTGGAAACAGAAACTTAAAACGTCAATTTCTCGAAATGACTTCGAGACTACATATTTTCAGCTTTTGATGCAGAGTCAAAATATATAAAAATGGCTTCATAATGTTGAAAGGAATTCTAACTTCTGACAATTATTGGCGAAGATACATCCGTTTGAATTTGGAAACAGAAACTTAAAACGTCAATTTCTCGAAATGACTTCGAGACTACATATTTTCAGCTTTTGATGCAGAATCAAAATATATAAAAAGGGCTTCATAATGTTGAAGGAAATTCTAACTTCTGACAATTATTGGCGAAGATACATCCGTTTGAATTTGGAAACAGAAACTTAAAACGTCAATTTCTCGAAATGACTTCGAGACTACATATTTTCAGCTTTTGATGCAGAGTCAAAATATATAAAAAGGGCTTCATAATGTTGAAAGAAATTCTAACTTCTGACAATTATTGGCGAAGATACATCCGTTTGAATTTGGAAAAAGAAACTTAAGCCGCCAATATCTCGAAATGACTCCGAGACTACATATTTTCAGCTTTTGATGCAGAATCAAAATATATAAAAAGGGGTTCATAATGTTGAAAGAAATTCTAACTTCTGACAATTATTGGCGAAGATACATCCGTTTGAATTTGGAAACAGAAACTTAAAACGTCAATTTCTCGAACTGACTTCGAGACTACATATTTTCAGCTTTTGAAGCAGAGTCAAAATATATAAAAAGGGGTTCATAATGTTGAAAGAAATTCTAACTTCTGACAATTATTGGCGAAGATACATCCGTTTGAATTTGGAAACAGAAACTTAAAACGTCAATTTCTCGAAATGACTTCGAGACTACATATTTTCAGCTTTTGATGCATAGTCAAAATATATAAAAAGGGCTTCATAATGTTGAAAGAAATTCTAACTTCTGACAATTATTGGCGAAGATACATCCGTTTGAATTTGGAAACAGAAACTTAAAACGTCAATTTCTCGAAATGACTTCGAGACTATATATTTTCAGCTTTTGATGCAGGGTCAAAATATATAAAAAGGGCTTCATAATGTTGAAAGAAATTCAAACTTCTGACAATTATTGGCGAAAATACATCCGTTTGAATTTGGAAACAGAAACTTAAAACGTCAATTTCTCGAAATGACTTCGAGACTACATATTTTCAGCTTTTGATGCAGAGTCAAAATATATAAAAAGGGCTTCATAATGTTGAAAGAAATTCTAACTTCTGCCAATTATTGGCGAAGATACATCCGTTTGAATTTGGAAACCGAAACTTAAAACGTCAATTTCTCGAAATGACTTCGAGACTACATATTTTCAGCTTTTGATGCAGAGTCAAAATATATAAAAAGGGCTTCATAATGTTGAAAGAAATTCTAACTTCTGACAATTATTGGCGAAGATACATCCGTTTGAATTTGGAAAAAGAAACTTAAGCCGCCAATATCTCGAAATGATTCCGAGACTAAATATTTTCAGCTTTTGATGCAGAATCAAAATATATTAAAAGGGGTTCATAATGTTGAAAGAAATTTTAACTTCTGACAATTATTGGCGAAGATACATCCGTTTGAATTTGGAAACAGAAACTTAAAACGTCAATTTCTCTAACTGACTTCGAGACTACATATTTTCAGCTTTTGATGCATAGTCAAAATATATAAAATGAGCTTCATAATGTTGACAGAAATTCTGACTTCTGACAATTATAGGCGAAGATACATCCGTTTGAATTTGGGAAAATAAACTTAAAACGCCAATATCTCGAAATGACTTCGAGACTACATATTTTCAGCTTTTGATGCAGAATCAAAATATATAAAAAGGGCTTCATAATGTTGAAAGAAATTCTAACTTCTGACAATTATTGGCGAAGATACATCCATTTGAATTTGGAAACAGAAACTTAAAACGTCAATTTCTCGAAATGACTTCGAGACTACATATTTTCAGCTTTTGATGCAGAGTCAAAATATATAAAAATGGCTTCATAATGTTGAAAGGAATTCTAACTTCTGACAATTATTGGCGAAGATACATCCGTTTGAATTTGGAAACAGAAACTTAAAACGTCAATTTCTCGAAATGACTTCGAGACTACATATTTTCAGCTTTTGATGCAGAGTCAAAATATATAAAAATGGCTTCACAATGTTGAAAGAAATTCTGACTTCTGACAATTATTGGCGAAGATACATCCGTTTGAATTTGGAAAAAGAAACTTAAGCCGATAATATCTCGAAATGACTCCGAGACTACATATTTTCAGCTTTTGATGCAGAATCAAAATATATTAAAAGGGGTTCATAATGTTGAAAGAAATTTTAACTTCTGACAATTATTGGCGAAGATACATCCGTTTGAATTTGGAAACAGAAACTTAAAACGTCAATTTCTCGAAATGATTTCGCGACTATATATTTTCAGCTTTTGATGCAGAATCAACATATATAAAAAGGGGTTCATAATGTTGAAAGAAATTCTAACTTCTGACAATTATTGGCGAAGATACATCCGTTTGAATTTGGAAACAGAAACTTAAAACGTCAATTTCTCGAAATGACTTCGAGACTACATATTTTCAGCTTTTGATGCATAGTCAAAATATATAAAAAGGGCTTCATAATGTTGAAAGAAATTCTAACTTCTGACAATTATTGGCGAAGATACATCCGTTTGAATTTGGAAACAGAAACTTAAAACGTCAATTTCTCGAAATGACTTCGAGACCATATATTTTCAGCTTTTGATGCGGAATCAAAATATATAAAAAGGGCTTCATAATGTTGAAAGAAATTCTAACTTCTGACAATTATTGGCGAAGATACATCCGTTTGAATTTGGAAACAGAAACTTAAAGCGTCAATTTCTCGAAATGACTTCGAGACTACATATTTTCAGCTTTTAATGCAGAATCAAAATATATAAAGAAACTTCATAATGTTGAAGGAAATTCTAACTTCTGACAATTATTGGCGAAGATACATCCGTTTGAATTTGGAAACAGAAACTTAAAACGTCAATTTCTCGAAATGACTTCGAGACTACATATTTTCAGCTTTTGATGCAGAGTCAAAATATATAAAAAGGGCTTCATAATGTTGAAAGAAATTCAAACTTCTGACAATTATTGGCGAAGATACATCCGTTTGAATTTGGAAAAAGAAACTTAAGCCGCCAATATCTCGAAATGACTCCGAGACTACATATTTTCAGCTTTTGATGCAGAATCAAAATATATAAAAAGGGGTTCATAATGTTGAAAGAAATTCTAACTTCTGACAATTATTGGCGAAGATACATCCGTTTGAATTTGGAAACAGAAACTTAAAACGTCAATTTCTCGAACTGACTTCGAGACTACATATTTTCAGCTTTTGAAGCAGAGTCAAAATATATAAAAAGGGCTTCATAATGTTGAAAGAAATTCTAACTTCTGACAATTATTGGCGAAGATACATCCGTTTGAATTTGGAAACAGAAACTTAAAACGTCAATTTCTCGAAATGACTTCGAGACCACATATTTTCAGCTTTTGATGCAGAATCAACATATATAAAAAGGGGTTCATAATGTTGAAAGAAATTCTAACTTCTGACAATTATTGGCGAAGATACATCCATTTGAATTTGGAAACAGAAACTTAAAACGTCAATTTCTCGAAATGACTTCGAGACTACATATTTTCAGCTTTTGATGCAGAGTCAAAATATATAAAAATGGCTTCATAATGTTGGAAGAAATTCTAACTTCTGACAATTATTGGCGAAGATACATCCGTTTGAATTTGGAAACAGAAACTTAAAACGTCAATTTCTCTAACTGACTTCGAGACTACATATTTTCAGCTTTTGATGCATAGTCAAAATATATAAAATGAGCTTCATAATGTTGACAGAAATTCAAACTTCTGACAATTATTGGCGAAGATACATCCGTTTGAATTTGGGAAAATAAACTTAAAACGCCAATATCTCGAAATGACTTCGAGACTACATATTTTCAGCTTTTGATGCAGAATCAAAATATATAAAAAGGGCTTCATAATATTGAAAGAAATTCTAACTTCTGACAATTATTGGCGAAGATACATCCGTTTGAATTTGGAAACAGAAACTTAAAACGTCAATTTCTCGAAATGACTTCGAGACTACATATTTTCAGCTTTTGATGCAGAGTCAAAATATATAAAAATGGCTTCATAATGTTGAAAGGAATTCTAACTTCTGACAATTATTGGCGAAGATACATCCGTTTGAATTTGGAAACAGAAACTTAAAACGTCAATTTCTCGAAATGACTTCGAGACTACAAATTTTCAGCTTTTGCTACAGAATCAAAATATATAAAAAGGGCTTCATAATGTTGAAAGAAATTCTAACTTCTGACAATTATTGGCGAAGATACATCCGTTTGAATTTGGAAACAGAAACTTAAAACGTCAAATTCTCGAAATGACTTCGAGACTATATATTTTCAGCTTTTGATGCAGGGTCAAAATATATAAAAAGGGCTTCATAATGTTGAAAGAAATTCAAACTTCTGACAATTATTGGCGAAGATACATCCGTTTGAATTTGGAAACAGAAACTTAAAACGTCAATTTCTCGAAATGACTTCGAGACTACATATTTTCAGCTTTTGATGCAGAATCAAAATATATAAAAAGGGCTTCATAATGTTGAAGGAAATTCTAACTTCTGACAATTATTGGCGAAGATACATCCGTTTGAATTTGGAAACAGAAACTTAAAACGTCAATTTCTCGAAATGACTTCGAGACTATATATTTTCAGCTTTTGATGCAGGGTCAAAATATATAAAAAGGGCTTCATAATGTTGAAAGAAATTCAAACTTCTGACAATTATTGACGAAGATACATCCGTTTGAATTTGGAAACAGAAACTTAAAACGTCAATTTCTCGAAATGACTTCGAGACTACATATTTTCAGCTTTTGAAGCAGAATCAAAATATATAAAAAGGGCTTCATAATGTTGAAAGAAATTCTAACTTCTGACAATTATTGGCGAAGATACATCCGTTTGAATTTGGAAACAGAAACTTAAAACGTCAATTTCTCGAAATGACTTCGAGACTACATATTTTCAGCTTTTGATGCAGAGTCAAAATATATAAAAAGGGCTTCATAATGTTGAAAGAAATTCTGACTTCTGACAATTATTGGCGAAGATACATCCGTTTGAATTTGGAAAAAGAAACTTAAGCCGATAATATCTCGAAATGACTCCGAGACTACATATTTTCAGCTTTTGATGCAGAATCAAAATATATAAAAAGGGGTTCATAATGTTGAAAGAAATTCTAACTTCTGACAATTATTGGCGAAGATACATCCGTTTGAATTTGGAAACAGAAACTTAAAACGTCAATTTCTCGAAATGACTTCGAGACTACATATTTTCAGCTTTTGAAGCAGAGTCAAAATATATAAAAAAGGGCTTCATAATGTTGAAAGAAATTCTAACTTCTGACAATTATTGGCGAAGATACATCCGTTTGAATTTGGAAACCGAAACTTAAAACGTCAATTTCTCGAAATGACTTCGAGACTACATATTTTCAGCTTTTGATGCAGAATCAAAGTATATAAAAAGGGCTTCATAATGTTGAAAGAAATTCTAACTTCTGACAATTATTGGCGAAGATACATCCGTTTGAATTTGGAAACAGAAACTTAAAACGTCAATTTCTCGAAATGATTTCGAGACTACATATTTTCAGCTTTTGATGCAGAATCAAAATATATAAAAAGGGCTTCATAATGTTGAAAGAAATTCTAACTTCTGACAATTATTGACGAAGATACATCCGTTTGAATTTGGAAACAGAAACTTAAAACGTCAATTTCTCGAAATGACTTCGAGACTACATATATTCAGCTTTTGATGCAGAGTCAAAATATATAAAAAGGGCTTCATAATGTTGAAAGAAATTCTAACTTCTGACAATTATTGGCGAAGATACATCCGTTTGAATTTGGAAACCGAAACTTAAAACGTCAATTTCTTGAAAATGACTTCGAGACTACATATTTTCATCTTTTGATGCAGAGTCAAAATATATAAAAAGGACTTCATAATGTTGAAAGAAATTCTGACTTCTGACAATTATTGGCGAAGATACATCCGTTTGAATTTGGGAAAATAAACTTAAAACGCCAATATCTCGAAATGACTTCGAGACTACATATTTTTATCTTTTGATGCAGAATCAAAATATATAAAAAGGGTTCATAATGTTGAAAGAAATTCTAACTTCTGACAATTATTGGCGAAGATACATCCGTTTGAATTTGGAAACAGAAACTTAAAACGTCAATTTCTCGAAATGACTTCGAGACTACATATTTTCAGCTTTTGAAGCAGAATCAAAATATATAAAAAGGGCTTCATAATGTTGAAAGAAATTCTAACTTCTGACAATTATTGGCGAAGATACATCCGTTTGAATTTGGAAACAGAAACTTAAAACGTCAATTTCTCGAAATGACTTCGAGACTACATATTTTCAGCTTTTGATGCAGAGTCAAAAGATATAAAAAGGGCTTCATAATGTTGAAAGAAATTCTGACTTCTGACAATTATTGGCGAAGATACATCCGTTTGAATTTGGAAAAAGAAACTTAAGCCGATAATATCTCGAAATGACTCCGAGACTACATATTTTCAGCTTTTGATGCAGAATCAAAATATATAAAAAGGGGTTCATAATGTTGAAAGAAATTCTAACTTCTGACAATTATTGGCGAAGATACATCCGTTTGAATTTGGAAACAGAAACTTAAAACGTCAATTTCTCGAAATGACTTCGAGACTACATATTTTCAGCTTTTGAAGCAGAGTCAAAATATATAAAAAGGGCTTCATAATGTTGAAAGAAATTCTAACTTCTGACAATTATTGGCGAAGATACATCCGTTTGAATTTGGAAACAGAAACTTAAAACGTCAATTTCTCGAACTGACTTCGAGACTACATATTTTCAGCTTTTGATGCAGAATCAAAATATATAAAAAGGGCTTCATAATGTTGAAAGAAATTCTAACTTCTGACAATTATTGGCGAAGATACATCCGTTTGAATTTGGAAACAGAGACTTAAAATGTCGATTTCTCGAAATGATTTCGAGACTACATATTTTCAGCTTTTGATGCAGAATCAAAATATATAAAAAGGGCTTCATAATGTTGAAAGAAATTCTAACTTCTGACAATTATTGGCGAAGATACATCCGTTTGAATTTGGAAACAGAAACTTAAAACGTCAATTTCGCGAAATGACTTCGAGACTACATATTTTCAGCTTTTGATGCAGAATCAAAGTATATAAAAAGGGCTTCATAATGTTGAAAGAAATTCTAACTTCTGACAATTATTGGCGAAGATACATCCGTTTGAATTTGGAAACAGAAACTTAAAACGTCAATTTCTCGAAATGATTTCGAGACTACATATTTTCAGCTTTTGATGCAGAATCAAAATATATAAAAAGGGCTTCATAATGTTGAAAGAAATTCTAACTTCTGACAATTATTGACGAAGATACATCCGTTTGAATTTGGAAACAGAAACTTAAAACGTCAATTTCTCGAAATGACTTCGAGACTACATATTTTCAGCTTTTGATGTAGAATCAAAATATATAAAAAGGGCTTCATAATGTTGAAAGAAATTCTAACTTCTGACAATTATTGGCGAAGATACATCCGTTTGAATTTGGAAACCGAAACTTAAAACGTCAATTTCTCGAAATGACTTCGAGACTACATATTTTCATCTTTTGATGCAGAGTCAAAATATATAAAAAGGGCTTCATAATGTTGAAAGAAATTCTGACTTCTGACAATTATTGGCGAAGATACATCCGTTTGAATTTGGGAAAATAAACTTAAAACGCCAATATCTCGAAATGACTTCGAGACTACATATTTTTAGCTTTTGATGCAGAATCAAAATATATAAAAAGGGTTCATAATGTTGAAAGAAATTCTAACTTCTGACAATTATTGGCGAAGATACATCCGTTTGAATTTGGAAACAGAAACTTAAAACGTCAATTTCTCGAAATGACTTCGAGACTATATATTTTCAGCTTTTGATGCAGAGTCAAAATATATAAAAAGGGCTTCATAATGTTGAAAGAAATTCAAACTTCTGACAATTATTGGCGAAGATACATCCGTTTGAATTTGGAAACAGAAACTTAAAACGTCAATTTCTCGAAATGACTTCGAGACTACATATTTTCAGCTTTTGAAGCAGAATCAAAATATATAAAAAGGGCTTCATAATGTTGAAAGAAATTCTAACTTCTGACAATTATTGGCGAAGATACATCCGTTTGAATTTGGAAACAGAAACTTAAAACGTCAATTTCTCGAAATGACTTCGAGACTACATATTTTCAGCTTTTGATGCAGAGTCAAAAGATATAAAAAGGGCTTCATAATGTTGAAAGAAATTCTGACTTCTGACAATTATTGGCGAAGATACATCCGTTTGAATTTGGAAAAAGAAACTTAAGCCGATAATATCTCGAAATGACTCCGAGACTACATATTTTCAGCTTTTGATGCAGGGTCAAAATATATAAAAAGGGCTTCATAATGTTGAAAGAAATTCTAACTTCTGACAATTATTGGCGAAGATACATCCGTTTGAATTTGAAACAGAAACTTAAAACGTCAATTTCTCGAACTGACTTCGAGACTACATATTTTCAGCTTTTGAAGCAGAGTCAAAATATATAAAAAGGGCTTCATAATGTTGAAAGAAATTCTAACTTCTGACAATTATTGGCGAAGATACATCCGTTTGAATTTGGAAACAGAAACTTAAAACGTCAATTTCTCGAAATGACTTCGAGACTACATATTTTCAGCTTTTGATGCAGAATCAAAATATATAAAAAGGGCTTCATAATGTTGAAAGAAATTCTAACTTCTGACAATTATTGGCGAAGATACATCCGTTTGAATTTGGAAACAGAGACTTAAAATGTCGATTTCTCGAAATGATTTCGAGACTACATATTTTCAGCTTTTGATGCAGAATCAAAATATATAAAAAGGGCTTCATAATGTTGAAGGAAATTCTAACTTCTGACAATTATTGGCGAAGATACATCCGTTTGAATTTGGAAACAGAAACTTAAAACGTCAATTTCTCGAAATGACTTCGAGACTATATATTTTCAGCTTTTGATGCAGAGTCAAAATATATAAAAAGGGCTTCATAATGTTGAAAGAAATTCAAACTTCTGACAATTATTGACGAAGATACATCCGTTTGAATTTGGAAACAGAAACTTAAAACGTCAATTTCTCGAAATGACTTCGAGACTACATATTTTCAGCTTTTGATGCAGAGTCAAAATATATAAAAAGGGCTTCATAATGTTGAAAGAAATTCTGACTTCTGACAATTATTGGCGAAGATACATCCGTTTGAATTTGGGAAAATAAACTTAAAACGCCAATATCTCGAAATGACTTCGAGACTACATATTTTTAGCTTTTGATGCAGAATCAAAATATATAAAAAGGGTTCATAATATTGAAAGAAATTCTAACTTCTGACAATTATTGGCGAAGATACATCCGTTTGAATTTGGAAACAGAAACTTAAAACGTCAATTTCTCGAAATGACTTCGAGACTATATATTTTCAGCTTTTGATGCAGGGTCAAAATGTATAAAAAGGGCTTCATAATGTTGAAAGAAATTCAAACTTCTGACAATTATTGGCGAAGATACATCCGTTTGAATTTGGAAACAGAAACTTAAAACGTCAATTTCTCGAAATGACTTCGAGACTACATATTTTCAGCTTTTGAAGCAGAATCAAAATATATAAAAAGGGCTTCATAATGTTGAAAGAAATTCTAACTTCTGACAATTATTGGCGAAGATACATCCGTTTGAATTTGGAAACAGAAACTTAAAACGTCAATTTCTCGAAATGACTTCGAGACTACATATTTTCAGCTTTCGATGCAGAGTCAAAATATATAAAAAGGGCTTCATAATGTTGAAAGAAATTCTAACTTCTGACAATTATTGGCGAAGATACATCCGTTTGAATTTGGAAACAGAAACTTAAAACGTCAATTTCTCGAACTGACTTCGAGACTACATATTTTCAGCTTTTGATGCAGAGTCAAAATATATAAAAAGGGCTTCATAATGTTGAAAGAAATTCTGACTTCTGACAATTATTGGCGAAGATACATCCGTTTGAATTTGGAAACAGAAACTTAAAACGTCAATTTCTCGAAATGACTTCGAGACTACATATTTTCAGCTTTTGATGCAGAATCAAAATATATAAAAAGGGCTTCATAATGTTGAAAGAAATTCTAACTTCTGACAATTATTGGCGAAGATACATCCGTTTGAATTTGGAAACAGAAACTTAAAACGTCAATTTCTCGAAATGACTTCGAGACTACATATTTTCAACTTTTGATGCAGAATCAAAATATATAAAAAGGGCTTTATAATGTTGAAAGAAATTCTAACTTCTGACAATTATTGGCGAAGATACATCCGTTTGAATTTGGAAACAGAAACTTAAAACGTCAATTTCTCGAAATGACTTCGAGACTACATATATTCAGCTTTTGATGCAGAATCAAAATATATAAAAAGGGCTTCATAATGTTGAAAGAAGTTCTAACTTCTGACAATTATTGGCGAAGATACATCCGTTTGAATTTGGAAACAGAAACTTAAAACGTCAATTTCTCGAAATGACTTCGAGACTACATATTTTCAGCTTTTGATGCAGAGTCAAAATATATAAAAAGGGCTTCATGATGTTGAAAGAAATTCTAAGTTCTGACAATTATTGGCGAAGATACATCCGTTTGAATTTGGGAAAATAAACTTAAAACGCCAATATCTCGAATGACTCGAAATGACTTCGTGACTACATATTTACAGCTTTTGATGCAGAGTCAAAATATATAAAAAGGGCTTCATAATGTTGAAAGAAATTCTAACTTCTGACAATTATTGGCGAAGATACATCCGTTTGAATTTGGAAACAGAAACTTAGAACGTCAATTTCTCGAAATGACTTCGCGACTACATATTTTCAGCTTTTGATGCAGAGTCAAAATATATAAAAAGGGCTTCATAATGTTGAAAGAAATTCAAACTTCTGACAATTATTGGCGAAGATACATCCGTTTGAATTTGGAAACAGAAACTTAAAACGTCAATTTCTCGAAATGACTTCGCGACTACATATTTTCAGCTTTTGATGCAGAGTCAAAATATATAAAAAGGGCTTCATAATGTTGAAAGAAATTCTAACTTCTGACAATTATTGGCGAAGATACATCCGTTTGAATTTGGGAAAATAAACTTAAAACGCCAGTATCTCGAAATGACTTCGAGACTACATATTTTCAGCTTTTGATGCAGAGTCAAAATATATAAAAAGGGCTTCATAATGTTGAAAGAAATTCTAACTTCTGACAATTATTGGCGAAGATACATCCGTTTGAATTTGGAAACAGAAACTTAAACCGACAATTTCTCGAAATGACTTCGCGACTACATATTTGCAGCTTTTGATGCAGAGTCAAAACATATAAAATGAGCTTCATAATGTTGACAGAAATTCTGACTTCTGACAATTATAGGCGAAGATACATCCGTTTGAATTTGGGAAAATAAACTTAAAACGCCAATATCTCGAAATGACTTCGAGACTACATATTTTCAGCTTTTGATGCATAGTCAAAATATATAAAAAGGGCTTCATAATGTTGAAGGAAATTCTAACTTCTGACAATTATTGGCGAAGATACATCCGTTTGAATTTGGAAACAGAAACTTAAAACGTCAATTTATCGAAATGACTTCGCGACTACATATTTTCAGCTTTTGATGCAGAGTCAAAATATATAAAAAGGGCTTCATAATGTTGAAAGAAATTCTAACTTCTGACAATTATTAGCGAAGATACATCCGTTTGAATTTGGAAACCGAAACTTAAAACGTCAATTTCTCTAACTGACTTCGAGACTACATATTTTCAGCTTTTGATGCAGAATCAAAATATATAAAAAGGGCTTCATAATGTTGAAAGAAATTCTGACTTCTGACAATTATTGGCGAAGATACATCCGTTTGAATTTGGAAACAGAGACTTAAAACGTCGATTTCTCGAAATGACTTCGAGACTACATATTTTCAGCTTTTGATGCAGAATCAAAATATATAAAAAGGGCTTCATAATGTTGAAAGAAATTCTAACTTCTGACAATTATTGGCGAAGATACATCCGTTTGAATTTGGAAACCGAAACTTAAAACGTCAATTTCTCGAAATGACTTCGCGACTTCATATTTTCAGCTTTTGATGCAGAGTCAAAATATATAAAAAGGGCTTCATAATGTTGAAAGAAATTCTAACTTCTGACAATTATTGGCGAAGATACATCCGTTTGAATTTGGGAAAATAAACTTAAAACGCCAATATCTCGAAATGACTTCGTGACTACATATTTTCAGCTTTTGATGCAGAATCAAAATATATAAAAAGGGGTTCATAATGTTGAAAGAAATTCTAACTTCTGACAATTATTGGCGAAGATACATCCGTTTGAATTTGGAAACAGAAACTTAAAACGTCAATTTCTCGAACTGACTTCGAGACTACATATTTTCAGCTTTTGAAGCAGAGTCAAAATATATAAAAAGGGCTTCATAATGTTGAAAGAAATTCTAACTTCTGACAATTATTGGCGAAGATACATCCGTTTGAATTTGGAAACAGAAACTTAAAACGTCAATTTCTCGAAATGACTTCGAGACTACATATTTTCAGCTTTTGATGCAGAATCAAAATATATAAAAAGGGCTTCATAATGTTGAAAGAAATTCTAACTTCTGACAATTATTGGCGAAGATACATCCGTTTGAATTTGGAAACAGAGACTTAAAACGTCGATTTCTCGAAATGATTTCGAGACTACATATTTTCAGCTTTTGATGCAGAGTCAAAATATATAAAAAGGGCTTCATAATGTTGAAAGAAATTCTGACTTCTGACAATTATTGGCGAAGATACATCCGTTTGAATTTGGAAAAAGAAACTTAAGCCGCCAATATCTCGAAATGACTCCGAGACTACATATTTTCAGCTTTTGATGCAGAATCAAAATATATAAAAAGGGGTTCATAATGTTGAAAGAAATTCTAACTTCTGACAATTATTGGCGAAGATACATCCGTTTGAATTTGGAAACAGAAACTTAAAACGTCAATTTCTCGAAATGACTTCGAGACTACATATTTTCAGCTTTTGATGCATAGTCAAAATATATAAAAAGGGCTTCATAATGTTGAAAGAAATTCTAACTTCTGACAATTATTGGCGAAGATACATCCGTTTGAATTTGGAAACAGAAACTTAAAACGTCAATTTCTCGAAATGACTTCGAGACTATATATTTTCAGCTTTTGATGCAGGGTCAAAATATATAAAAAGGGCTTTATAATGTTGAAAGAAATTCAAACTTCTGACAATTATTGGCGAAGATACATCCGTTTGAATTTGGAAACAGAAACTTAAAACGTCAATTTCTCGAAATGACTTCGAGACTACATATTTTCAGCTTTTGATGCAGAATCAAAATATATAAAAAGGGCTTCATAATGTTGAAGGAAATTCTAACTTCTGGCAATTATTGGCGAAGATACATCCGTTTGAATTTGGAAACAGAAACTTAAAACGTCAATTTCTCGAAATGACTTCGAGACTACATATTTTCAGCTTTTGATGCAGAATCAAAATATATAAAAAGGGCTTCATAATGTTGAAGGAAATTCTAACTTCTGACAATTATTGGCGAAGATACATCCGATTGAATTTGGAAACAGAAACTTAAAACGTCAATTTCTCGAAATGACTTCGAGACTACATATTTTCAGCTTTTGATGCAGAGTCAAAATATATAAAAAGGGCTTCATAATGTTGAAAGAAATTCTGACTTCTGACAATCATTGGCGAAGATACATCCGTTTGAATTTGGAAAAAGAAACTTAAGCCGCCAATATCTCGAAATGACTCCGAGACTACATATTTTCAGCTTTTGATGCAGAATCAAAATATATAAAAAGGGGTTCATAATGTTGAAAGAAATTCTAACTTCTGACAATTATTGGCGAAGATACATCCGTTTGAATTTGGAAACAGAAACTTAAAACGTCAATTTCTCGAAATGACTTCGAGACCACATATTTTCAGCTTTTGATGCAGAATCAACATATATAAAAAGGGGTTCATAATGTTGAAAGAAATTCAAACTTCTGACAATTATTGGCGAAGATACATCCGTTTGAATTTGGAAACAGAAACTTAAAACGTCAATTTCTCGAAATGACTTCGAGACTACATATTTTCAGCTTTTGATGCAGAATCAAAATATATAAAAAGGGCTTCATAATGTTGAAGGAAATTCTAACTTCTGACAATTATTGGCGAAGATACATCCGTTTGAATTTGGAAACAGAAACTTAAAACGTCAATTTCTCGAACTGACTTCGAGACTACATATTTTCAGCTTTTGAAGCAGAGTCAAAATATATAAAAAGGGCTTCATAATGTTGAAAGAAATTCTAACTTCTGACAATTATTGGCGAAGATACATCCATTTGAATTTGGAAAAAGAAACTTAAGCCGCCAATATCTCGAAATGACTCCGAGACTACATATTTTCAGCTTTTGATGCAGAATCAAAATATATAAAAAGGGGTTCATAATGTTGAAAGAAATTTTAACTTCTGACAATTATTGGCGAAGATACATCCGTTTGAATTTGGAAACAGAAACTTAAAACGTCAATTTCTCGAACTGACTTCGAGACTACATATTTTCAGCTTTTGATGCATAGTCAAAATATATGAAATGAGCTTCATAATGTTGACAGAAATTCTGACTTCTGACAATTATAGGCGAAGATACATCCGTTTGAATTTGGGAAAATAAACTTAAAACGCCAATATCTCGAAATGACTTCGAGACTACATATTTTCAGCTTTTGATGCAGAATCAAAATATATAAAAAGGGCTTCATAATGTTGAAAGAAATTCTAACTTCTGACAATTATTGGCGAAGATACATCCATTTGAATTTGGAAACAGAAACTTAAAACGTCAATTTCTCGAAATGACTTCGAGACTACATATTTTCAGCTTTTGATGCAGAGTCAAAATATATAAAAATGGCTTCATAATGTTGAAAGGAATTCTAACTTCTGACAATTATTGGCGAAGATACATCCGTTTGAATTTGGAAACAGAAACTTAAAACGTCGATTTCTCGAAATGACTTCGAGACTACATATTTTCAGCTTTTGATGCATAGTCAAAATATATAAAAAGGGCTTCATAATGTTGAAAGAAATTCTGACTTCTGACAATTATTGGCGAAGATACATCCGTTTGAATTTGGAAACAGAAACTTAAAACGTCAATTTCTCGAAATGACTTCGAGACTATATATTTTCAGCTTTTGATGCAGGGTCAAAATATATAAAAAGGGCTTCATAATGTTGAAAGAAATTCAAACTTCTGACAATTATTGGCGAAGATACATCCGTTTGAATTTGGAAACAGAAACTTAAAACGTCAATATCTCGAAATGACTTCGAGACTACATATTTTCAGCTTTTGATGCAGAATCAAAATATATAAAAAGGGCTTCATAATGTTGAAAGAAATTCTAACTTCTGACAATTATTGGCGAAGATACATCCGTTTGAATTTGGAAACAGAAACTTAAAACGTCAATTTCTCGAAATGACTTCGCGACTACATATTTTCAGCTTTTGATGCAGAGTCAAAATATATAAAAAGGGCTTCATAATGTTGAAAGAAATTCTGACTTCTGACAATTATTAACGAAGATACATCTGTTTGAATTTGGAAACAGAATCTTAAAACGTCAATTTCTCGAAATGACTTCGAGACTACATATTTTCAGCTTTTGATGCATAGTCAAAATATATAAAAAGAGCTTCATAATGTTGAAAGAAATTCTAACTTCTGACAATTATTGGCGAAGACACATCCGTTTGAATTTGGTAACAGAAACTTAAAACGTCAATTTCTCGAAATGACTTCGCGACTACATATTTTCAGCTTTTGATGCAGAGTCAAAATATATAAAAAGGGCTTCATAATGTTGAAAGAAATTCTAACTTCTGACAATTATTGGCGAAGATACATCCGGTTGAATTTGGAAACAGAAACTTAAACCGACAATTTCTCGAAATGACTTCGCGACTACATATTTGCAGCTTTTGATGCAGAGTCAAAATATATAAAATGAGCTTCATAATGTTGACAGAAATTCTGACTTCTGACAATTATAGGCGAAGATACATCCGTTTGAATTTGGGAAAATAAACTTAAAACGCCAATATCTCGAAATGACTTCGAGACTACATATTTTCAGGTTTTGATGCCGAGTCAAAATATATAAAAAGGGCTTCATAATGTTGATAGAAATTCAAACTTCTGACAATTATTGGCGAAGATACATCCGTTTGAATTTGGAAACAGAAACTTAAAACGTCAATTTCTCGAAATGACTTCGCGACTACATATTTTCAGCTTTTGATGCAGAGTCAAAATATATAAAAAGGGCTTCATAATGTTCAAAGAAATTCTAACTGCTGACAATTATTGGCGAAGATACATCCGTTTGAATTTGGAAACAGAAACTTAAAACGTCAATTTCTCGAAATGACTTCGAGACTACATATTTTCAGCTTTTGATGCAGAATCAAAATATATAAAAAGGGCTTCATGATGTGAAAGAAATTCTGACCTTCTGACAATTATTGGCGAAGATACATCCGTTTGAATTTGGGAAAATAAACTTAAAACGCCAATATCTCGAAATGACTTCGTGACTACATATTTTCAGCTTTTGATGCAGAGTCAAAATATATAAAAAGGGCTTCATAATGTTGAAAGAAATTCTAACTTCTGACAATTATTGGCGAAGATACATCCGTTTGAATTTGGAAACAGAAACTTAAAACGTCAATTTCTCGAAATGACTTCGCGACTACATATTTTCAGCTTTTGATGCAGAGTCAAAATATATAAAAAGGGCTTCATAATGTTGAAAGAAATTCTAACTGCTGACAATTATTAGCGAAGATACATCCGTTTGAATTTGGAAACAGAAACTTAAAACGTCAATTTCTCGAAATGACTTCGCGACTACATATTTTCAGCTTTTGATGCAGAGTCAAAATATATAAAAAGGGCTTCATAATGTTGAAAGAAATTCTGAGTTCTGACAATTATTGGCGAAGATACATCCGTTTGAATTTGGGAAAATAAACTTAAAACGCCAATATCTCGAAATGACTTCGAGACTACATATTTTCAGCTTTTGATGCATAGTCAAAATATATAAAAAGGGCTTCATAATGTTGAAAGAAATTCTAACTTCTGACAATTATTGGCGAAGATACATCCGTTTGAATTTGGAAACAGAAACTTAAACCGTCAATTTCTCGAAATGACTTCGCGACTACATATTTTCAGCTTTTGATGCAGAGTTAAAATATATAAAATGAGCTTCATAATGTTGACAGAAATTCTGACTTCTGAAAATTATAGGCGAAGATACATCAATTTCTCGAAATGACTTCGAGACTACATATTTTCAGCTTTTGATGCAGAATCAAAATATATAAAACGGGCTTCATAATGTTGAAAGAAATTCTAACTTCTGACAATTATTGGCGAAGATACATCCGTTTGAATTTGGAAACCGAAACTTAAAACGTCAATTTCTCGAAATGACTTCGCGACTACATATTTTCAGCTTTTGATGCCGAGTCAAAATATATAAAAAGGGCTTCATAATGTTGAAAGAAATTCTAACTTCTGACAATTATTGGCGAAGATACATCCGTTTGAATTTGGAAACCGAAACTTAAAACGTCAATTTCTCGAAATGACTTCGCGACTACATATTTTCAGCTTTTGATGCAGAGTCAAAATATATAAAAAGGGCTTCATAATGTTGAAAGAAATTCGGACTTCTGACAATTATTGGCGAAGATACATCCGTTTGAATTTAAGAAAATAAACTTAAAACGCCAATATCTCGAAATGACTTCGAGACTACATATTTTCAGGTTTTGATGCAGAGTCAAAATATATAGAAAGGGCTTCATAATGTTGAAAGAAATTCTAACTTCTGACAATTATTGGCGAAGATACATCCGTTTGAATTTGGAAACAGAAACTTAAAACGTCAATTTCTCGAAATGACTTCGAGACTACATATTTTCAGCTTTTGATGCAGAGTCAAAATATATAAAATGGGCTTCATAATGTTGAAAGTAATTCTGACTTCTGACAATTATAGGCGAAGATACATCCGTTTGAATTTGGGAACAGAAACTTAAAACGCCAATATCTCGAAATGACTTCGAGACTACATATTTTCAGCTTTTGATGCAGAATCAAAATATATAAAAAGGGCTTCATAATGTTGAAAGAAATTCTAACTGCTGACAATTATTGTCGAAGATACATCCGGTTGAATTTGGAAACAGAAACTTAAAACGTCAATTTCTCGAAATGACTTCGAGACTATATATTTTCAGCTTTTGATGCAGGGTCAAAATATATAAAAAGGGCTTCATAATGTTGAAAGAAATTCAAACTTCTGACAATTATTGGCGAAGATACATCCGTTTGAATTTGGAAACAGAAACTTAAAACGTCAATTTCTCGAAATGACTTCGAGACTACATATTTTCAGCTTTTGATGCAGAATCAAAATATATAAAAAGGGGTTCATAATGTTGAAAGAAATTCTAACTTCTGACAATTATTGGCGAAGATACATCCGTTTGAATTTGGAAACAGAAACTTAAAACGTCAATTTCTCGAAATGACTTCGAGACTACATATTTTCAGCTTTTGAAGCAAAGTCAAAATATTTAAAAAGGGCTTCATAATGTTGGAAGAAATTCTAACTTCTGACAATTATTGGCGAAGATACATCCGTTTGAATTTGGAAACAGAAACTTAAAACGTCAATTTCTTGAAATGACTTCGAGACTACATATTTTCAGCTTTTGATGCAGAATCAAAATATATAAAAAGGGCTTCATAATGTTGAAAGAAATTCTAACTTCTGAAAATTATTGGCGAAGATACATCCGTTTGAATTTGGAAACAGAGACTTAAAACGTCGATTTCTCGAAATGACTTCGAGACTACATATTTTCAGCTTTTGATGCAGAATCAAAATATATAAAAAGGGGTTCATTATGTTGAAAGAAATTCTAACTTCTTACAATTATTGGCGAAGATACATCCGTTTGAATTTGGAAACCGAAACTTAAAACGTCAATTTCTCGAAATGACTTCGAGACTACATATTTTCAGCTTTTGATGCAGGGTCAAAATATATAAAAAGGGCTTCATAATGTTGAAAGAAATTCTGACTTCTGACAATTATTGGCGAAGATACATCCGTTTGAATTTGGGAAAATAAACTTAAAACGTCAATTTCTCGAAATGACTTCGCGACTACATATTTTCAGCTTTTGATGCAGAGTCAAAATATATAAAAAGGGCTTCATAATGTTGAAAGAAATTCTAACTTCTGACAATTATTGGCGAAGATGCATCCGTTTGAATTTGGAAACAGAAACTTAAAACGTCAATTTCTCGAAATGACTTCCAGACTACATATTTTCAGCTTTTGATGCAGAGTCAAAATATATAAAAAGGGCTTCATAATGTTGAAAGAAATTCTAACTTCTGACAATTATTGGCGAAGATACATCCGTTTGAATTTGGAAACAGAAACTTAAAACGTCAATTTCTCGAAATGACTTCGAGACTACATATTTTCAGCTTTTGATGCAGAATCAAAATATTTAAAAAGGGCTTCATAATGTTGAAAGAAATTCTAACTTCTGACAATTATTGAAAGAAATTCTAACTTCTGACAATTATTGGCGAAGATACATCCGTTTGAATTTGGAAACAGAAACTTAAAACGTCAATTTCTCGAAATGACTTCGAGACTACATATTTCCAGCTTTTGATGCAGAATCAAAATATATGAAATGGGCTTCATAGTGTTGAAAGAAATTCTAACTTCTGACAGTTATTGGCGAAGATACATCCGGTTGAATTTGGAAACCGAAACATAAAACGTCAGTTTCTCGAAATGACGTCGCGACTACATATTTTCAGCTTTTGATGCAGAGTCGAAATATATAAAACGCGCATCATAATGTTGAAAGAAATTCTGACTTCTGACAATTATTTGCGAAGATACATCCGTTTGAATTTGGGAAAATAAACTTAAAACGCCAATATCTCGAAATGACTTCGAGACTACATATTTTCAGCTTTTGATGCAGAATCAAAATATATAAAAAGGGGTTCATAATATTGAAAGAAATTCTAACTTCTGACAATTATTGGCGAAGATACATCTATTTGAATTTGGAAACTTAAAACGTCAATTTCTCGAAATGACTTCGAGACTACATATTTTCAGCTTTTGAAGCAGAGTCAAAATATATAAAAAGGGCTTCATAATGTTGAAAGAAATTCTGACTTCTGACAATTATTGGCGAAGATACATCCGTTTGAATTTGAAAACAGGAAATTAAAACGTCAATTTCTCGAAATGACTTCGAGACTACATATTTTCAGCTTGTGATGCAGAATCAAAATATATAAAAAGGGCTTCATAATGTTGAAAGAAATTCTAACTTCTGACAATTATTGGCGAAGATACATCCGTTTGAATGTGGAAACCGAAACTTAAAGCGTCAATTTCTCGAAATGACTTCGCGACTACATATTTTCAGCTTTTGATGCAGAGTCAAAATATATAAAAAGGGCTTCATAATGTTGAAAGAAATTCTGACTTCTGACAATTATTGGCGAAGATACATCCGTTTGAATTTGGAAACCGAAACTTAAAACGTCAATTTCTCGAAATGACTTCGAGACTACATATTTTCAGCTTTTGATGCAGAATCAAAATATATAAAAAGGGCTTCATAATGTTGAAAGAAATTCTAGCTTCTGACAATTATTGGCGAAGATACATCCGTTTGAATTTGGGAAAATAAACTTAAAACGCCAATATCTCGAAATGACTTCGAGACTACATATTTTCAGCTTTTGATGCAGAATCAAAATATATAAAAAGGGGTTCATAATGTTGAAAGAAATTCGAACTTCTGACAATTATTGGCGAAGATACATCCGTTTGAATTTGGAAACCGAAACTTAAAACGTCAATTTCTCGAAATGACTTCGCGACTACATATTTTCAGCTTTTGATGCAGAGTCAAAATATATAAAAAGGGCTTCATAATGTTGAAAGAAATTCAAACTTCTGACAATTATTGGCGAAGATACATCCGTTTGAATTTGGAAACAGAAACTTAAAACGCCAATATCTCGAAATGACTTCGAGACTACATATTTTCAGGTTTTGATGCCGAGTCAAAATATATAAAATGAGCTTCATAATGTTGACAGAAATTCAAACTTCTGACAATTATTGGCGAAGATACATCCGTTTGAATTTGGGAAAAGAAACTTAAACCGCCAATATCTCGAAATGACTTCGCGACTACATATTTTCAGCTTTTGATGCAGAGTCAAAATATATAAAAAGGGCTTCATAATGTTGAAAGAAATTCTGACTTCTGACAATTATTGGCGAAGATACATCCGTTTGAATTTGGAAACAGAAACTTAAAACGTCAATTTCTCGAAATGACTTCGCGACTACATATTTTCAGCTTTTGATGCAGAATCAAAATATATAAAAAGGGCTTCATAATGTTGAAAGAAATTCTAACTTCTGACAATTATTGGCGAAGATACATCCGTTTGAATTTGGGAAAAGAAACTTAAGCCGCCAATATCTCGAAATGACTTCGAGACTACATATTTTCAGCTTTTGATGCAGAGTCAAAATATATAAAAAGGGCTTCACAATGTTGAAAGAAATTCTGACTTCTGACAATTATTGGCGAAGATACATCCGTTTGAATTTGGGAAAATAAACTTAAAACGCCAATATCTCGAAATGACTTCGAGACTACATATTTTCAGGTTTTGATGCCGAGTCAAAATATATAAAATGAGCTTCATAATGTTGAAAGAAATTCTAACTTCTGACAATTATTGGCGAAGATACATCCGTTTGAATTTGGGAAAATAAACTTAAAACGCCAATATCTCGAAATGACTTCGCGACTACATATTTTCAGGTTTTGATGCCGAGTCAAAATATATAAAAAGGCCCAATAATGTTGATAGAAATTCAAAATTCTGACAATTATTGGCGAAGATACATCCGTTTGAATTTGGAAACGGAAACTTAAAACGTCAATTTCTCGAAATGACTTCGCGACTACATATTTTCAGCTTTTGATGCAGAGTCAAAATATATAAAAAGGGCTTCACAATGTTGAAAGAAATTCTGACTTCTGACAATTATTGGCGAAGATACATCCGTTTGAATTTGGGAAAATAAACTTAAAACGCCAATTTCTCGAAATGACTTCGAGACTACATATTTTCAGCTTTTGATGCAGAGTCAAAATATATAAAATGAGCTTCATAATGTTGAAAGAAATTCTAACTTCTGACAATTATTGGCGAAGATACATCCGTTTGAATTTGGGAAAATAAACTTAAAACGCCAATATCTCGAAATGACTTCGAGACTACATATTTTCAGGTTTTGATGCCGAGTCAAAATATATAAAAAGGCCCAATAATGTTGATAGAAATTCAAAATTCTGACAATTATTGGCGAAGATACATCCGTTTGAATTTGGAAACAGAAACTTAAAACGTCAATTTCTCGAAATGACTTCGCGACTACATATTTTCAGCTTTTGATGCAGAGTCAAAATATATAAAAAGGGCTTCATAATGTTGAAAGAAATTCTAACTTCTGACAATTATTGGCGAAGATACATCCGTTTGAATTTGGAAAAAGAAACTTAAAACGTCAATTTCTCGAAATGATTTCGCGACTACATATTTTCAGCTTTTAATGCAGAGTCAAAATATATAAAAAGGGCTTCATGATGTTGAAAGAAATTCTGACTTCTGACAATTATTGGCGAAGATACATCCGTTTGAATTTGCGAAAATAAACTTAAAACGCCAATATCTCGAAATGACTTCGAGACTACATATTTTCAGCTTTTGATGCAGAATCAAAATATATAAAAAGGGGTTCATAATGTTGAAAGAAATTCTAACTTCTGACAATTATTGGCGAAGATACATCCGTTTGAATTTGGAAACAGAAACTTAAAACGTCAATTTCTCGAAATGACTTCGAGACTACATATTTTCAGCTTGTGATGCAGAATCAAAATATATAAAAAGGGCTTCATAATGTTGAAAGAAATTCTAACTTCTGACAATTATTGGCGAAGATACATCCGTTTGAATTTGGAAACAGAAACTTAAAACGTCAATTTCTCGAAATGACTTCGCGACTACATATTTTCAGCTTTTGATGCAGAATCAAAATATATAATAAGGGCTTCATAATGTTGAAAGAAATTCTGACTTCTGACAATTATTGGCGAAGATACATCCGTTTGAATTTGGAAACACAGACTTAAAACGTCGATTTCTCGAAATGACTTCGAGACTACATATTTTCAGCTTTTGATGCAGAATCAAAATATATAAAAAGGGCTTCATAATGTTGAAAGAAATTCTAACTTCTGACAATTATTGACGAAGATACATCCGTTTGAATTTGGAAACAGAAACTTAAAACGTCAATTTCTCGAAATGACTTCGAGACTACATATTTTCAGCTTTTGATGCAGAATCAAAATATATAAAACGGGCTTCATAATGTTGAAAGAAATTCTAACTTCTGACAATTATTGGCGAAGATACATCCGTTTGAATTTGGAAACCGAAACTTAAAACGTCAATTTCTCGAAATGACTTCGCGACTACATATTTTCAGCTTTTGATGCCGAGTCAAAATATATAAAAAGGGCTTCATAATGTTGAAAGAAATTCTGACTTCTGACAATTATTGGCGAAGATACATCCGTTTGAATTTGGGAAAATAAACTTAAAACGCCAATATCTCGAAATGACTTCGAGACTACATATTTTCAGGTTTTGATGCCGAGTCAAAATATATAAAAAGGGCTTCATAATGTTGAAAGAAATTCAAACTTCTGACAATTATTGGCGAATATACATCCGTTTGAATTTGGAAACAGAAACTTAAAACGTCAATTTCTCGAAATGACTTCGAGACTACATATTTTCAGCTTTTGATGCAGAATCAAAATATATAAAAAGGGCTTCATAATGTTGAAAGAAATTCTAACTTCTGACAATTATTGACGAAGATACATCCGTTTGAATTTGGAAACAGAAACTTAAAACGTCAATTTCTCGAAATGACTTCGAGACTACATATTTTCAGCTTTTGATGCAGAATCAAAATATATAAAACGGGCTTCATAATGTTGAAAGAAATTCTAACTTCTGACAATTATTGGCGAAGATACATCCGTTTGAATTTGGAAACCGAAACTTAAAACGTCAATTTCTCGAAATGATTTCGCAACTACATATTTTCAGCTTTTGATGCAGAGTCAAAATATATAAAAAGGGCTTCATGATGTTGAAAGAAATTCTGACTTCTGACAATTATTGGCGAAGATACATCCGTTTGAATTTGGGAAAATAAACTTAAAACGCCAATATCTCGAAATGACTTCGAGACTACATATTTTCAGGTTTTGATGCCGAGTCAAAATATATAAAATGAGCTTCATAATGTTGACAGAAATTCTGACTTCTGACAATTATAGGCGAAGATACATCCGTTTGAATTTGGGAAAATAAACTTAAAACGCCAATATCTCGAAATGACTTCGAGACTACATATTTTCAGGTTTTGATGCCGAGTCAAAATATATAAAAAGGCCTAATAATGTTGATAGAAATTCTAACTTCTGACAATTATTGGCGAAGATATATCCATTTGAATTTGGAAACAGAAACTTAAAACGTCAATTTCTCGAAATAACTTCGAGACTACATATTTTCAGCTTTTGATGCAGAGTCAAAATATATAAAAATGGCTTCATAATGTTGAAAGAAATTCTAACTTCTGACAATTATTGGCGAAGATACATCCGTTTGAATTTGGAAACAGAAACTTAAAACGTCAATTTCTCGAAATGACTTCGAGACTACATATTTTCAGCTTTTGATGCAGAATCAAAATATATAAAAAGGGCTTCATAATGTTGAAAGAAATTCTAACTTCTGACAATTATTGGCGAAGATACATCCGTTTGAATTTGGAAACCGAAACTTAAAACGTCAATTTCTCGAAATGATTTCGCGACTACATATTTTCAGCTTTTGATGCAGAGTCAAAATATATAAAAAGGGCTTCATGATGTTGAAAGAAATTCTGACTTCTGACAATTATTGGCGAAGATACATCCGTTTGAATTTGGGAAAATATACTTAAAACGCCAATATCTCGAAATGACTTCGAGACTACATATTTTCAGCTTTTGATGCAGAGTCAAAATATATAAAAAGGGCTTCATAATGTTGAAAGAAATTCTAACTTCTGACAATTATTGGCGAAGATACATCCGTTTGAATTTGGAAACAGAAACTTAAAACGTCAATTTCTCGAAATGACTTCGAGACTACATATTTTCAGCTTTCGATGCAGAATCAAAATATATAAAAAGGGCTTCATAATGTTGAAAGAAATTCTAACTTCTGACAATTATTGGCGAAGATACATCCGTTTGAATTTGGAAACAGAAACTTAAAACGTCAATTTCTCGAAATGACTTCGAGACTACATATTTTCAGCTTTTGATGCAGAATCAAAATATATAAAACGGGCTTCATAATGTTGAAAGAAATTCTAACTTCTGACAATTATTGGCGAAGATACATCCGTTTGAATTTGGAAACAGAAACTTAAAACGTCAATTTCTCGAAATGACTTCGCGACTACATATTTTCAGCTTTTGATGCAGAGTCAAAATATATAAAAAGGGCTTCATAATGTTGAAAGAAATTCTGACTTCTGACAATTATTGACGAAGATACATCCGTTTGAATTTGGGAAAATAAACTTAAAACGCCAATATCTCGAAATGACTTCGAGACTACATATTTTCAGCTTTTGATGCAGAATCAAAATATATAAAAAGGGGTTCATAATGTTGAAAGAAATTCTAACTTCTGACAATTATTGGCGAAGATACATCCGTTTGAATTTGGAAACAGAAACTTAAAACGTCAATTTCTCGAAATGACTTCGAGACTACATATTTTCAGCTTTTGATGCAGAATCAAAATATATAAAAAGGGCTTCATAATGTTGAAAGAAATTCTGACTTCTGACAATTATTAGCGAAGATACATCCGTTTGAATTTGGAAACCGAAACTTAAAACGTCAATTTCTCGAAATGACTTCGAGACTACATATTTTCAGCTTTTGATGCAGAATCAAAATATATAAAAAGGGCTTCATAATGTTGAAAGAAATTCTGACTTCTGACAATTATTGGCGAAGATACATCCGTTTGAATTTGGAAACACAGACTTAAAACGTCGATTTCTCGAAATGACTTCGAGACTACATATTTTCAGCTTTTGATGCAGAATCAAAATATATAAAAAGGGCTTCATAATGTTGAAAGAAATTCTAACTTCTGACAATTATTGGCGAAGATACATCCGTTTGAATTTGGAAACAGAAACTTAAAACGTCAATTTCTCGAAATGACTTCGAGACTACATATTTTCAGCTTTTGATGCAAAATCAAAATATATAAAACGGGCTTCATAATGTTGAAAGAAATTCTAACTTCTGACAATTATTGGCGAAGATACATCCGTTTGAATTTGGAAACCGAAACTTAAAACGTCAATTTCTCGAAATGACTTCGCGACTACATATTTTCAGCTTTTGATGCAGAATCAAAATATATAAAAAGGGCTTCATAATGTTGAAAGAAATTCTAACTTCTGACAATTATTGGCGAAGATACATCCGTTTGAATTTGGAAACAGAATCATAAAACGTCAATTTCTCGAAATGACTTCGAGACTACATATTTTCAGTTTTTGATGCAGAGTCAAAATATATAAAAAGGGCTTCATAATGTTGAAAGAAATTCTGACTTCTGCCAATTATTGGCGAAGATACATCCGTTTGAATTTGGAAACAGAAACTTAAAACGTCAATATCTCGAAATGACTTCGAGACTACATATTTTCAGCTTTTGATGCCGAGTCAAAATATATAAAAAGGGCTTCATAATGTTGAAAGAAATTCTAACTGCTGACAATTATTGGCGAAGATACATCCGTTTGAATTTGGAAACCGAAACTTAAAACGTCAATTTCTCGAAATGAATTCGCGACTACATATTTTCAGCTTTTGATGCAGAGTCAAAATATATAAAAAGGGCTTCATAATGTTGAAAGAAATTCTAACTTTCTGACAATTATTGGCGAAGATACATCCATTTGAATTTGGGAAAATAAACTTAAAACGCCAATATCTCGAAATGACTTCGAGACTACATATTTTCAGGTTTTGATGCCGAGTCAAAATATATAAAAAGGGCTTCATAATGTTGAAAGAAATTCAAACTTCTGACAATTATTGGCGAAGATACATCCGTTTGAATTTGGAAACAGAAACTTAAAACGTCAATTTCTCGAAATGACTTCGCGACTACATATTTTCAGCTTTTGATGCAGAGTCAAAATATATAAAATGGGCTTCATAATGTTGAAAGTAATTCTGACTTCTGACAGTTATATGCGAAGATACATCCGTTTGAATTTAGGAAAATAAACTTAAAACGCCAATATCTCGAAATGACTTCGAGACTACATAATTTCAGCTTTTGAAGCAGAGTCAAAATATATAAAAAGGGCTTCATAATGTTGAAAGAAATTCTAACTGCTGACAATTATTGGCGAAGATACATCCGTTTGAATTTGGAAACCGAAACTTAAAACGTCAATTTCTCGAAATGACTTCGAGACTACATATTTTCAGCTTTTGATGCAGAATCAAAATATATAAAACGGGCTACATAATGTTGAAAGAAATTCTAACTTCTGACAATTATTGGCGAAGATACATCCATTTGAATTTGGAAACCGAAACTTAAAACGTCAATTTCTCGAAATGACTTCGCGACTACATATTTTCAGCTTTTGATGCCGAGTCAAAATATATAAAAAGGGCTTCATAATGTTGAAAGAAATTCTGACTTCTGACAATTATTGGCGAAGATACATCCGTTTGAATTTGGAAACCGAAACTTAAAACGTCAATTTCTCGAAATGACTTCGCGACTACATATTTTCAGCTTTTGATGCCGAGTCAAAATATATAAAAAGGGCTTCATAATGTTGAAAGAAATTCTGACTTCTGACAATTATTGGCGAAGATACATCCGTTTGAATTTGGGAAAATAAACTTAAAACGCCAATATCTCGAAATGACTTCGAGACTACATATTTTCAGGTTTTGATGCCGAGTCAAAATATATAAAAAGGGCTTCATAATGTTGAAAGAAATTCAAACTTCTGACAATTATTGGCGAAGATACATCCGTTTGAATTTGGAAACAGAAACTTAAAACGTCAATTTCTCGAAATGACTTCGCGACTACATATTTTCAGCTTTTGATGCAGAGTCAAAATATATAAAATGGGCTTCATAATGTTGAAAGTAATTCTGACTTCTGACAATTATAGGCGAAGATACATCCGTTTGAATTTAGGAAAATAAACTTAAAACGCCAATTTCTCGAAATGACTTCGAGACTACATATTTTCAGCTTTTGAAGCAGAGTCAAAATATATAAAAAGGGCTTCATAATGTTGAAAGAAATTCTAACTGCTGACAATTATTGGCGAAGATACATCCGGTTGAATTTGGAAACAGAAACTTAAAACGTCAATTTCTCGAAATGACTTCGAGACTACATATTTTCAGCTTTTGATGCATAGTCAAAATATATAAAAAGGGCTTCATAATGTTGAAAGAAATTCTAACTTCTGACAATTATTGGCGAAGATACATCCGTTTGAATTTGGAAACAGAAACTTAAAACGTCAATTTCTCGAAATGACTTCGAGACTACATATTTTCAGCTTTTGATGCAGAATCAAAATATATAAAAAGGGCTTCATAATGTTGAAAGAAATTCTAACTTCTGACAATTATTGGCGAAAATACATCCGTTTGAATTTGGAAACCGAAACATAAAACGTCAATTTCTCGAAATGACTTCGCGACTACATATTTTCAGCTTTTGATGCAGAATCAAAATATATAAAAAGGGCTTCATAATGTTGAAAGAAATTCTAACTTCTGTCAATTATTGGCGAAGATACATCCGTTTGAATTTGGGAAAATAAACTTAAAACGCCAATTTCTCGAAATGACTTCGAGACTACATATTTTCAGCTTTTGATGCAGAATCAAAATATATAAAAAGGGCTTCATAATGTTGAAAGAAATTCTAACTTCTGACAATTATTGGCGAAGATACATCCGTTTGAATTTGGAAACAGAAACTTAAAACGTCAATGTCTCGAAATGACTTCGAGACTACATATTTTCAGCTTGTGATGCAGAATCAAAATATATAAAAAGGGCTTCATAATGTTGAAAGAAATTCTAACTGCTGACAATTATTAGCGAAGATACATCCGTTTGAATTTGGAAACCGAAACTTAAAACGTCAATTTCTCGAAATGACTTCGAGACTACATATTTTCAGCTTTTGATGCAGAGTCAAAATATATAAAAAGGGCTTCATAATGTTGAAAGAAATTCTGACTTCTGACAATTATTGGCGAAGATACATCCGTTTGAATTTGGAAACACAGACTTAAAACGTCGATTTCTCGAAATGACTTCGAGACTACATATTTTCAGCTTTTGATGCAGAATCAAAATATATAAAAAGGGCTTCATAATGTTGAAAGAAATTCTAACTTCTGACAATTATTGGCGAAGATACATCCGTTTGAATTTGGACACAGAAACTTAAAACGTCAATTTCTCGAAATGACTTCGAGACTACATATTTTCAGCTTTTGATGCAGAATCAAAATATATAAAACGGGCTTCATAATGTTGAAAGAAATTCTAACTTCTGACAATTATTGGCGAAGATACATCCGTTTGAATTTGGAAACCGAAACTTAAAACGTCAATTTCTCGAAATGACTTCGCGACTACATATTTTCAGCTTTTGATGCCGAGTCAAAATATATAAAAAGGGCTTCATAATGTTGAAAGAAATTCTGACTTCTGACAATTATTGGCGAAGATACATCCGTTTGAATTTGGAAACAGAGACTTAAAACGTCGATTTCTCGAAATGACTTCGAGACTACATATTTTCAGCTTTTGAAGCAGAGTCAAAATATATAAAAAGGGCTTCATAATGTTGAAATAAATTCTGACTTCTGACAATTATTGGCGAAGATACATCCGTTTGAATTTGGAAACAGAAACTTAAAACGTCAATTTCTCGAAATGACTTCGCGACTACATATTTTCAGCTTTTGATGCAGAGTCAAAATATATAAAATGGGCTTCATAATGTTGAAAGTAATTCTGACTTCTGACAATTATAGGCGAAGATACATCCGTTTGAATTTAGGAAAATAAACTTAAAACGCCAATATCTCGAAATGACTTCGAGACTACATAATTTCAGCTTTTGAAGCAGAGTCAAAATATATAAAAAGGGCTTCATAATGTTGAAAGAAATTCTAACTTCTGACAATTATTGGCGAAGATACATCCGGTTGAATTTGGAAACAGAAACTTAAAACGTCAATTTCTCGAAATGACTTCGAGACTACATATTTTCAGCTTTTGATGCAGAGTCAAAATATATAAAACGGGCTTCATAATGTTGAAAGAAATTCTAACTTCTGACAATTATTGGCGAAGATACATCCGTTTGAATTTGGAAACAGAAACTTAAAACGTCAATTTCTCGAAATGACTTCGCGACTACATATTTTCAGCTTTTGATGCCGAGTCAAAATATATAAAAAGGGCTTCATAATGTTGAAAGAAATTCTGACTTCTGACAATTATTGGCGAAGATACATCCGTTTGAATTTGGAAACCGAAACTTAAAACGTCAATTTCTCGAAATGACTTCGCGACTACATATTTTCAGCTTTTGATGCCGAGTCAAAATATATAAAAAGGGCTTCATAATGTTGAAAGAAATTCTGACTTCTGACAATTATTGGCGAAGATACATCCGTTTGAATTTGGGAAAATAAACTTAAAACGCCAATATCTCGAAATGACTTCGAGACTACATATTTTCAGGTTTTGATGCCGAGTCAAAATATATAAAAAGGGCTTCATAATGTTGAAAGAAATTCAAACTTCTGACAATTATTGGCGAAGATACATCCGTTTGAATTTGGAAACAGAAACTTAAAACGTCAATTTCTCGAAATGACTTCGCGACTACATATTTTCAGCTTTTGATGCATAGTCAAAATATATAAAATGGGCTTCATAATGTTGAAAGAAATTCTGACTTCTGACAATTATAGGCGAAGATACATCCGTTTGAATTTAGGAAAATAAACTTAAAACGCCAATATCTCGAAATGACTTCGAGACTACATATTTTCAGCTTTTGAAGCAGAGTCAAAATATATAAAAAGGGCTTCATAATGTTGAAAGAAATTCTAACTTCTGACAATTATTGGCGAAGATACATCCGGTTGAATTTGGAAACAGAAACTTAAAACGTCAATTTCTCGAAATGACTTCGAAACTACATATTTTCAGCTTTTGATGCATAGTCAAAATATATAAAAAGGGCTTCATAATGTTGAAAGAAATTCTAACTTCTGACAATTATTGGCGAAGATACATCCGTTTGAATTTGGAAACAGAAACTTAAAACGTCAATTTCTCGAAATGACTTCGAGACTACATATTTTCAGCTTTTGATGCAGAATCAAAATATTTAAAAAGGGCTTCATAATGTTGAAAGAAATTCTAACTTCTGACAATTATTGGCGAAGATACATCCGTTTGAATTTGGAAACAGAAACTTAAAACGTCGATTTCTCGAAATGACTTCGAGACTACATATTTTCAGCTTTTGATGCAGAATCAAAATATATAAAAAGGGCTTCATAATGTTGAAAGAAATTCTAACTTCTGACAATTATTGGCGAAGATACATCCGTTTGAATTTGGAAACCGAAACATAAAACGTCAATTTCTCGAAATGACTTCGAGACTACATATTTTCAGCTTTTGATGCAGAATCAAAATATATAAAAAGGGGTTCATAATGTTGCAAGAAATTCTAACTTCTGACAATTATTGGCGAAGATACATCCGTTTGAATTTGGGAAAATAAACTTAAAACGTCAATTTCTCGAAATGACTTCAAGACTACATATTTTCAGCTTTTGATGCAGAATCAAAATATATAAAAAGGGCTTCATAATGTTGAAAGAAATTCTAACTTCTGACAATTATTGGCGAAGATACATCCGT
Organism: Drosophila grimshawi; assembly: GCF_018153295.1. Lineage (NCBI taxonomy): Eukaryota > Metazoa > Arthropoda > Insecta > Diptera > Drosophilidae > Drosophila > Drosophila grimshawi. The sequence goes on from NW_025062864.1 coordinate 70,913, forward strand.
TTGAATTTGGAAACAGAAACTTAAAACGTCAATTTCTCGAAATGACTTCGAGACTACATATTTTCAGCTTTTGAAGCAGAGTCAAAATATATAAAAAGGGCTTCATAATGTTGAAAGAAATTCTAACTTCTGACAATTATTGGGGAAGATACATCCGTTTGAATTTGGAAACAGAAACTTAAAACGTCAATTTCGCGAAATGACTTCAAGACTACATATTTTCAGCTTGTGATGCAGAATCAATATATATAAAAAGGGCTTCATAATGTTGAAAGAAATTCTAGCTTCTGACAATTATTGGCGAAGATACATCCGTTTGAATGTGGAAACCGAAACTTAAAGCGTCAATTTCTCGAAATGACTTCGCGACTACATATTTTCAGCTTTTGATGCAGAGTCAAAATATATAAAAAGGGCTTCATAATGTTGAAAGAAATTCTGACTTCTGACAATTATTGGCGAAGATACATCCGTTTGAATTTGGAAACAGAAACTTAAAACGTCAATTTCTCGAAATGACTTCGAGACTACATATTTTCAGCTTTTGATGCAGAATCAAAATATATAAAAAGGGCTTCATAATGTTGAAAGAAATTCTAGCTTCTGACAATTATTGGCGAAGATACATCCGTTTGAATTTGGGAAAATAAACTTAACACGCCAATATCTCGAAATGACTTCGAGACTACATATTTTCAGCTTTTGATGCAGAATCAAAATATATAAAAAGGGCTTCATAATGTTGAAAAAAATTCGAACTTCTGACAATTATTGGCGAAGATACATCCGTTTGAATTTGGAAACAGAAACTTGAAACGTCAATTTCTCGAAATGACTTCGCGACTACATATTTTCAGCTTTTGATGCATAGTCAAAATATATAAAAAGGGCTTCATAATGTTGAAAGAAATTCAAACTTCTGACAATTATTGGCGAAGATACATCCGTTTGAATTTGGAAACAGAAACTTAAAACGTCAATTTCTCGAAATGACTTCGAGACTACATATTTTCAGCTTTTGATGCAGAGTCAAAATATATAAAAAGGGCTTCATAATGTTGAAAGAAATTCTGACTTCTGACAATTATTGGCGAAGATACATCCGTTTGAATTTGGGAAAATAAACTTAAAACGCCAATATCTCGAAATGACTTCGAGACTACATATTTTCAGGTTTTGATGCCGAGTCAAAATATATAAAATGAGCTTCATAATGTTGACAGAAATTCTGACTTCTGACAATTATAGGCGAAGATACATCCGTTTGAATTTGGGAAAAGCAACTTAAGCCGCCAATATCTCGAAATGACTTCGAGACTACATATTTTCAGCTTTTGATGCAGAATCAAAATATATAAAAAGGGCTTCATAATGTTGAAAGAAATTCTAACTTCTGACAATTATTGGCGAAGATATATCCGTTTGAATTTGGAAACAGAAACTTAAAACGTCAATTTCTCGAAATGACTTCGAGACTACATATTTTCAGCTTTTGATGCAGAGTCAAAATATATAAAAATGGCTTCATAATGTTGAAAGAAATTCTAACTTCTGACAATTATTGGCGAAGATACATCCGTTTGAATTTGGAAACAGAAACTTAAAACGTCAATTTCTCGAAATGACTTCGAGATTACATATTTTCAGCTTTTGATGCAGAATCAAAATATATAAAAAGGGCTTCATAATGTTGAAAGAAATTCTAACTTCTGACAATTATTGGCGAAGATACATCCGTTTGAATTTGGGAAAATAAACTTAAAACGCCAATATCTCGAAATGACTTCGAGACTACATATTTTCAGCTTTTGATGCAGAATCAAAATATATAAAAAGGGGTTAATAATGTTGAAAGAAATTCTAACTTCTGACAATTATTGGCGAAGATACATCCGTTTGAATTTGGAAACCGAAACTTAAAACGTCAATTTCTCGAAATGACTTCGAGACTACATATTTTCAGCTTGTGATGCAGAATCAAAATATATAAAAAGGGCTTCATAATGTTGAAAGAAATTCTAACTGCTGACAATTATTGGCGAAGATACATCCGTTTGAATTTGGAAACCGAAACTTAAAACGTCAATTTCTCGAAATGACTTCGAGACTACATATTTTCAGCTTTTGATGCACAGTCAAAATATATAAAAAGGGTTTCATAATGTTGAAAGAAATTCTGACTTCTGACAATTATTGGCGAAGATACATCCGTTTGAATTTGGAAACACAGACTTAAAACGTCGATTTCTCGAAATGACTTCGAGACTACATATTTTCAGCTTTTGATGCAGAGTCAAAATATATAAAAAGGGCTTCATAATGTTGAAAGAAATTCTAACTGCTGACAATGATTGGCGAAGATACATCCGGTTGAATTTGGAAACCGAAACTTAAAACGTCAATTTCTCGAAATGACTTCGAGACTACATATTTTCAGCTTTTGATGCAGAATCAATATATATAAAACGGTCTTCATAATGTTGAAAGAAATTCTAACTTCTGACAATTATTGGCGAAGATACATCCGTTTGAATTTGGCAACCGAAACTTAAAACGTCAATTTCTCGAAATGACTTCGCGACTACATATTTTCAGCTTTTGATGCAGAATTAAAATATATAAAAAGGGGTTCATAATGTTGAAAGAAATTCTAACTTCTGACAATTATTGGCGAAGATACATCCGTTTGAATTTGGAAACAGAAACTTAAAACGTCAATTTCTCGAAATGACTTCGAGACTACATATTTTCAGCTTTTGAAGCAGAGTCAAAATATATAAAAAGGGCTTCATAATGTTGAAAGAAATTCTAACTTCTGACAATTATTGGCGAAGATACATCCGTTTGAATTTGGAAACAGAAACTTAAAACGTCAATTTCTCGAAATGACTTCGAGACTACATATTTTCAGCTTTTGATGCAGAATCAAAATATATAAAAAGGGATTCATAATAATGAAAGAAATTCTAACTTCTGACAATTATTGACGAAGATACATCCGTTTGAATTTGGAAACAGAAACTTAAAACGTCAATTTCTCGAAATGACTTCGAGACTACATATTTTCAGCTTTTGATGCAGAGTCAAAATATATAAAAAGGGCTTCATAATGTTGAAAGAAATTCTGACTTCTGACAATTATTGGCGAAGATACACCCGTTTGAATTTGGGCAAATAAACTTAAAACGCCAATATCTCGAAATGACTTCGAGACTACATATTTTCAGCTTTTGATGCAGAATCAAAATATATAAAAAGGGCTTCATAATGTCTGCAAAAGAAATTCTAACTTCTGACAATTATTGGCGAAGATACATCCGTTTGAATTTGGAAACAGAAACTTAAAACGTCAATTTCTCGAAATGACTTCGCGACTACATATTTTCAGCTTTTGATGCAGGGTCAAAATATACAAAAAGGGCTTCATAATGTTGAAAGAAATTCTGACTTCTGACAATTATTGGCGAAGATACACCCGTTTGAATTTGGGCAAATAAACTTAAAACGCCCAATATCTCGAAATGACTTCGAGACTACATATTTTCAGCTTTTGATGCAGAATCAAAATATATAAAAAGGGGTTCATAATGTTGCAAGAAATTTTAACTTCTGACAATTATTGGCGGAGATACATCCGTTTGAATTTGGAAACAGAAACTTAAAACGTCAATTTCTCGAAATGACTTCGCGACTACATATTTTCAGCTTTTGATGCAGGGTCAAAATATATAAAAAGGGCTCCATAATGTTGAAAGAAATTCTGACTTCTGACAATTATTGGCGAAGATACATCCGTTTGAATTTGGGAAAATAAACTTAAAACGCCAATATCTCGAAATGACTTCGAGACTACATATTTTCAGGTTTTGATGCCGAGTCAAAATATATAAAAAGGGCTTCATAATGTTGAAAGAAATTCAAACTTCTGACAATTATTGGCGAAGATACATCCGTTTGAATTTGGAAACAGAAACTTAAAACGTCAATTTCTCGAAATGACTTCGCGACTACATATTTTCAGCTTTTGATGCAGAGTCAAAATATATAAAATGGGCTTCATAATGTTGAAAGTAATTCTGACTTCTGACAATTATAGGCGAAGATACATCCGTTTGAATTTAGGAAAATAAACTTAAAACGCCAATATCTCGAAATGACTTCGAGACTACATATTTTCAGCTTTTGAAGCAGAGTCAAAATATATAAAAAGGGCTTCATAATGTTGAAAGAAATTCAAACTTCTGACAATTATTGGCGAAGATACATCCGTTTGAATTTGGAAACAGAAACTTAAAACGTCAATTTCTCGAAATGACTTCGAGACTACATATTTTCAGCTTTTGATGCAGAATCAAAATATATAAAAAGGGGTTCATAATGTTGAAAGAAATTCTAACTACTGACAATTATTGGCGAAGATACATCCGTTTGAATTTGGAAACAGAAACTTAAAACGTCAATTTCTCGAAATGACTTCGAGACTACATATTTTCAGCTTTTGATGCAGAGTCAAAATATTTAAAAAGGGCTTCATAATGTTGGAAGAAATTCTAACTTCTGACAATTATTGGCGAAGATACATCCGTTTGAATTTGGAAACAGAAACTTAAAACGTCAATTTCTCGAAATGACTTCGAGACTACATATTTTCAGCTTTTGATGCAGAATCAAAATATATAAAAAGGGGTTCATAATGTTGAAAGAAATTCTAACTACTGACAATTATTGGCGAAGATACATCCGTTTGAATTTGGAAACAGAAACTTAAAACGTCAATTTCTCGAAATGACTTCGAGACTACATATTTTCAGCTTTTGATGCAGAATCAAAATATATAAAAAGGGGTTCATAATGTTGGAAGAAATTCTAACTTCTGACAATTATTGGCGAAGATACATCCGTTTGAATTTGGAAACAGAAACTTAAAACGTCAATTTCTTGAAATGACTTCGAGACTACATATTTTCAGCTTTTGATGCAGAATCAAAATATATAAAAAGGGCTTCATAATGTTGAAAGAAATTCTAACTTCTGACAATTATTGGCGAAGATACATCCGTTTGAATTTTGAAATAGAAACTTAAAACGTCAATTTCTCGAAATGACTTCGAGACTACATATTTTCAGCTTTTGATGCAGAATCAAAATATATAAAAAGGGCTTCATAATGTTGAAAGAAATTCTAACTTCTGACAATTATTGGCGAAGATACATCCGTTTGAATTTGGAAACCGAAACTTAAAACGTCGATTTCTCGAAATGACTTCGAGACTACATATTTTCAGCTTTTGATGCAGGGTCAAAATATATAAAAAGGGCTTCATAATGTTGAAAGAAATTCTAACTTCTTACAATTATTGGCGAAGATACATCCGTTTGAATTTGGAAACAGAAACTTAAAACGTCAATTTCTCGAAATGACTTCGAGACTACATATTTTCAGCTTTTGATGCAGGGTCAAAATATATAAAAAGGGCTTCATAATGTTGAAAGAAATTCTAACTGCTGACAATTATTGGCGAAGATACATCCGTTTGAATTTGGGAAAATAAACTTAAAACGCCAATATCTCGAAATGACTTCGAGACTACAAATTTTCAGCTTTTAATGCATAGTCAAAATATATAAAAAGGGCTTCATAATGTTGAAAGAAATTCTAACTTCTGACAATTATTGGCGAAGATACATCCGTTTGAATTTGGAAACAGAAACTTAAAACGTCAATTTCTCGAAATGACTTCGAGACTACATATTTTCAGCTTTTGATGCAGAATCAAAATATATAAAAAGGGCTTCATAATGTTGAAAGAAATTCTAACTTCTGACAATTATTGGCGAAGATACATCCGTTTGAATTTGGAAATAGAAACTTAAAACGTCAATTTCTCGAAATGACTTCGAGACTACATATTTTCAGCTTTTGATGCAGAGTCAAAATATATAAAAAGGGCTTCATAATGTTGAAAGAAATTCTAACTTCTGACAATTATTGGCGAAGATACATCCGTTTGAATTTGGAAACCGAAACTTAAAACGTCGATTTCTCGAAATGACTTCGAGACTACATATTTTCAGCTTTTGATGCACAGTCAAAATATATAAAAAGGGCTTCATAATGTTGAAAGAAATTCTAACTTCTGACAATTATTGGCGAAGATACATCCGTTTGAATTTGGAAACAGAAACTTAAAACGTCAATTTCTCGAAATGACTTCGCGACTACATATTTTCAGCTTTTGATGCAGGGTCAAAATATATAAAAAGGGCTTCATAATGTTGAAAGAAATTCTAACTGCTGACAATTATTGGCGAAGATACATCCGTTTGAATTTGGGAAAATAAACTTAAAACGCCAATATCTCGAAATGACTTCGAGACTACAAATTTTCAGCTTTTAATGCATAGTCAAAATATATAAAAAGGGCTTCATAATGTTGAAAGAAATTCTAACTTCTGACAATTATTGGCGAAGATACATCCGTTTGAATTTGGAAACAGAAACTTAAAACGTCAATTTCTCGAAATGACTTCGAGACTACATATTTTCAGCTTTTGATGCAGAGTCAAAATATATAAAAAGGGCTTCATAATGTTGAAAGAAATTCTAACTTCTGACAATTATTGGCGAAGATACATCCGTTTGAATTTGGAAACCGAAACTTAAAACGTCACTTTCTCGAAATGACTTCGCGACTACATATTTTCACCTTTTGATGCAGAGTCAAAAAATATAAAAAGGGCTTCATAATGTTGAAAGAAATTCTAACTTCTGACAATTATTGGCGAAGATACATCCGTTTGAATTTGGAAACAGAAACTTAAAACGTCAATTTCTCGAAATGACTTCGAGACCACATATTTTCAGCTTTTGATGCAGAATCAACATATATAAAAAGGGCTTCATAATGTTGAAAGAAATTCTAACTTCTGACAATTATTGGCGAAGATACATCCGTTTGAATTTGGAAACAGAAACTTAAAACGTCAATTTCTCGAAATGACTTCAAGACTACATATTTTCAGCTTTTGATGCAGAATCAAAATATATAAAAAGGGCTTCATAATGTTGAAAGAAATTCTAACTTCTGACAATGATTGGCGAAGATACATCCGTTTGAATTTGGAAACAGAAACTTAAAACGTCAATTTCTCGAAATGACTTCGCGACTACATATTTTCAGCTTTTGATGCAGAGTCAAAAAATATAAAAAGGGCTTCATAATGTTGAAAGAAATTCTAACTTCTGACAATTATTGGCGAAGATACATCCGTTTGAATTTGGGAAAAGAAACTTAAACCGCCAATATCTCGAAATGACTTCGAGACTACATATTTTCAGCTTTTGATGCAGAATCAAAATATATAAAAAGGGGTTCATAATGTTGAAAGAAATTCTAACTTCTGACAATTATTGGCGAAGATACATCCGTTTGAATTTGGAAACAGAAACTTAAAACGTCAATTTCTTGAAATGACTTCGAGACTACATATTTTCAGCTTTTGATGCAGAATCAAAATATATAAAAAGGGGTTCATAATGTTGAAAGAAATTCTAACTTCTGAAAATTATTGGCGAAGATACATCCGTTTGAATTTGGAAACAGAAACTTAAAACGTCAATTTCTCGAAATGACTTCGCGACTACATATTTTCAGCTTTTGATGCAGGGTCAAAATATATAAAAAGGGCTTCATAATGTTGAAAGAAATTCTAACTTCTGACAATTATTGGCGAAGATACATCCGTTTGAATTTGGAAACCGAAACTTAAAACGTCAATTTCTCGAAATGACTTCGAGACTACATATTTTCAGCTTTTGATGCACAGTCAAAATATATAAAAAGGGCTTCATAATATTGAAAGAAATTCTAACTTCTTACAATTATTGGCGAAGATACATCCGTTTGAATTTGGAAACAGAAACTTAAAACGTCAATTTCTCGAAATGAATTCGCGACTACATATTTTCAGCTTTTGATGCAGGGTCAAAATATATAAAAAGGGCTTCATAATGTTGAAAGAAATTCTAACTGCTGACAATTATTGGCGAAGATACATCCGTTTGAATTTGGGAAAATAAACTTAAAACGCCAATATCTCGAAATGACTTCGAGACTTCAAATTTTCAGCTTTTGATGCATAGTCAAAATATATAAAAAGGGGTTCATAATGTTGAAAGAAATTCTAACTTCTGAAAATTATTGGCGAAGATACATCCGTTTGAATTTGGAAACAGAAACTTAAAACGTCAATTTCTCGAAATGACTTCGCGACTACATATTTTCAGCTTTTGATGCAGGGTCAAAATATATAAAAAGGGCTTCATAATGTTGAAAGAAATTCTAACTTCTGACAATTATTGGCGAAGATACATCCGTTTGAATTTGGAAACAGAAACTTAAAACGTCAATTTCTCGAAATGACTTCGAGACTACATATTTTCAGCTTTTGATGCACAGTCAAAATATATAAAAAGGGCTTCATAATATTGAAAGAAATTCTAACTTCTGACAATTATTGGCGAAGATACATCCGTTTGAATTTGGAAACAGAAACTTAAAACGTCAATTTCTCGAAATGAATTCGCGACTACATATTTTCAGCTTTTGATGCAGAGTCAAAATATATAAAAAGGGCTTCATAATGTTGAAAGAAATTCTAACTGCTGACAATTATTGGCGAAGATACATCCGTTTGAATTTGGGAAAATAAACTTAAAACGCCAATATCTCGAAATGACTTCGAGACTTCAAATTTTCAGCTTTTGATGCATAGTCAAAATATATAAAAAGGGCTTCATAATGTTGAAAGAAATTCTAACTTCTGACAATTATTGGCGAAGATACATCCGTTTGAATTTGGAAACAGAAACTTAAAACGTCAATTTCTCGAAATGACTTCGAGACTACATATTTTCAGCTTTTGATGCAGAATCAAAATATATAAAAAGGCTTCATAATGTTGAAAGAAATTCTAACTTCTGACAATTATTGGCGAAGATACATCCGTTTGAATTTGGAAACAGAAACTTAAAACGTCAATTTCTCGAAATGACTTCAAGACTACATATTTTCAGCTTTTGATGCAGAATCAAAATATATAAAAAGGGCTTCATAATGTTGAAAGAATTTCTAACTGCTGACAATTATTGGCGAAGATACATCCGGTTGAATTTGGAAACAGAAACTTAAAACGTCAATTTCTCGAAATGACTTCGAGACTACATATTTTCAGCTTTTGATGCAGAGTCAAAAAATATAAAAAGGGCTTCATAATGTTGAAAGAAATTCTGACTTCTGACAATTATTTGCGAAGATACATCTGTTTGAATTTGGGAAAAGAAACTTAAACCGCCAATATCTCGAAATGACTTCGAGACCACATATTTTCAGCTTTTGATGCAGAATCAAAATATATAAAAAGGGGTTCATAATGTTGAAAGAAATTCTAACTTCTGACAATTATTGGCGAAGATACATCCGTTTGAATTTGGAAACAGAAACTTAAAACGTCAATTTCTCGAAATGACTTCGAGACTACATATTTTCAGCTTTTGATGCAGAATCAAAATATATAAAAAGGGGTTCATAATGTTGAAAGAAATTCTAACTTCTGACAATTATTGGCGAAGATACATCCGTTTGAATTTGGAAACAGAAACTTAAAACGTCAATTTCTCGAAATGACTTCGAGACTACATATTTTCAGCTTTTGAAGCAGAGTCAAAATATATAAAAAGGGCTTCATAATGTTGGAAGAAATTCTAACTTCTGACAATTATTGGCGAAGATACATCCGTTTGAATTTGGAAACAGAAACTTAAAACGTCAATTTCTTGAAATGACTTCGAGACTACATATTTTCAGCTTTTGATGCAGAATCAAAATATATAAAAAGGGGTTCATAATGTTGAAAGAAATTCTAACTTCTGAAAATTATTGGCGAAGATACATCCGTTTGAATTTGGAAACAGAAACTTAAAATGTCGATTTCTCGAAATGACTTCGAGACTACACATTTTCAGCTTTTGATGCAGAATCAAAATATATAAAAAGGGCTTCATAATGTTGAAAGAAATTCTAACTTCTTACAATTATTGGCGAAGATACATCCGTTTGAATTTGGAAACCGAAACTTAAAACGTCAATTTCTCGAAATGAATTCGCGACTACATATTTTCAGCTTTTGATGCAGAGTCAAAATATATAAAAAGGGCTTCATAATGTTGAAAGAAATTCTAACTGCTGACAATTATTGGCGAAGATACATCCGTTTGAATTTGGGAAAATAAACTTAAAACGCCAATATCTCGAAATGACTTCGAGACTACAAATTTTTAGCTTTTGATGCATAGTCAAAATATATAAAAAGGGCTTCATAATGTTGAAAGAAATTCTAACTTCTGACAATTATTGGCGAAGATACATCCGTTTGAATTTGGAAACAGAAACTTAAAACGTCAATTTCTCGAAATGACTTCGAGACTACATATTTTCAGCTTTTGATGCAGAATCAAAATATATAAAAAGGGCTTCATAATGTTGAAAGAAATTCTAACTTCTGACAATTATTGGCGAAGATATATCCGTTTGAATTTGGAAACAGAAACTTAAAACGTCAATTTCTCGAAATGACTTCGAGACTACATATTTTCAGCTTTTGATGCAGAGTCAAAATATATAAAAAGGGCTTCATAATGTTGAAAGAAATTCTAACTTCTGACAATTATTGGCGAAGATACATCCGTTTGAATTTGGAAACCGAAACTTAAAACGTCAATTTCTCGAAATGACTTCGAGACCACATATTTTCAGCTTTTGATGCAGAATCAACATATATAAAAAGGGCTTCATAATGTTGAAAGAAATTTTAACTTCTCACAATTATTGGCGAAAATACATCCGTTCGAATTTGGAAACAGAAACTTAAAACGTCAATTTCTCGAAATGACTTCGAGACTACATATTTTCAGCTTTTGATGCAGAGTCAAAATATATAAAAAGGCTTCATAATGTTGAAAGAAATTCTAACTTCTGACAATTATTGGCGAAGATACATCCGTTTGAATTTGGAAACAGAAACTTAAAACGTCAATTTCTCGAAATGACTTCAAGACTACATATTTTCAGCTTTTGATGCAGAATCAAAATATATAAAAAGGGCTTCATAATGTTGAAAGAATTTCTAATTGCTGACAATTATTGGCGAAGATACATCCGTTTGAATTTGGAAACAGAAACTTAAAACGTCAATTTCTCGAAATGACTTCGAGACTACATATTTTCAGCTTTTGATGCAGAGTCAAAATATATAAAAAGGGCTTCATAATGTTGAAAGAAATTCTAACTTCTGACAATTATTGGCGAAGATACATCCGTTTGAATTTGGAAACAGAAACTTAAAACGTCAATTTCTCGAAATGACTTCGAGACTACATATTTTCAGCTTTTGATGCAGAATCAAAATATATAAAAAGGGGTTCATAATGTTGAAAGAAATTCTAACTTCTTACAATTATTGGCGAAGATACATCCGTTTGAATTTGGAAACAGAAACTTAAAACGTCAATTTCTCGAAATGACTTCGAGACAACATATTTTCAGCTTTTGAAGCAGAGTCAAAATATATAAAAAGGGCTTCATAATGTTGGAAGAAATTCTAACTTCTGACAATTATTGGCGAAGATACATCCATTTGAATTTGGAAACAGAAACTTAAAACGTCAATTTCTTGAAATGACTTCGAGACTACATATTTTCAGCTTTTGAAGCAGAATCAAAATATATAAAAAGGGGTTCATAATGTTGAAAGAAATTCTAACTTCTGAAAATTATTGGCGAAGATACATCCGTTTGAATTTGGAAACAGAAACTTAAAACGTCAATTTCTCGAATTTACTTCGCGACTACATATTTTCAGCTTTTGATGCAGGGTCAAAATATATAAAAAGGGCTTCATAATGTTGAAAGAAATTCTAACTTCTGACAATTATTGGCGAAGATACATCCGTTTGAATTTGGAAACCGAAACTTAAAACGTCGATTTCTCGAAATGACTTCGAGACTACATATTTTCAGCTTTTGATGCACAGTCAAAATATATAAAAAGGGCTTCATAATGTTGAAAGAAATTCTAACTTCTTACAATTATTGGCGAAGATACATCCGTTTGAATTTGGAAACAGAAACTTAAAACGTCAATTTCTCGAAATGAATTCGCGACTACATATTTTCAGCTTTCGATGCAGGGTCAAAATATATAAAAAGGGCTTCATAATGTTGAAAGAAATTCTAACTGCTGACAATTATTGGCGAAGATACATCCGTTTGAATTTGGGAAAATAAACTTAAAACGCCAATATCTCGAAATGACTTCGAGACTACAAATTTTCAGCTTTTGATGCATAGTCAAAATATATAAAAAGGGCTTCATAATGTTGAAAGAAATTCTAACTTCTGACAATTATTGGCGAAGATACATCCGTTTGAATTTGGAAACAGAAACTTAAAACGTCAATTTCTCGAAATGACTTCGAGACTACATATTTTCAGCTTTTGATGCAGAGTCAAAATATATAAAAAGGGCTTCATAATGTTGAAAGAAATTCTAACTTCTGACAATTATTGGCGAAGATACATCCGTTTGAATTTGGAAACCGAAACTTAAAACGTCAATTTCTCGAAATGACTTCGAGACCACATATTTTCAGCTTTTGATGCAGAATCAACATATATAAAAAGGGCTTCATAATGTTGAAAGAAATTTTAACTTCTCACAATTATTGGCGAAAATACATCCGTTTGAATTTGGAAACAGAAACTTAAAACGTCAATTTCTCGAAATGACTTCGAGACTACATATTTTCAGCTTTTGATGCAGAATCAAAATATATAAAAAGGCTTCATAATGTTGAAAGAAATTCTAACTTCTGACAATTATTGGCGAAGATACATCCGTTTGAATTTGGAAACAGAAACTTAAAACGTCAATTTCTCGAAATGACTTCGAGACTACATATTTTCAGCTTTTGATGCAGAATCAAAATATATAAAAAGGGCTTCATAATGTTGAAAGAAATTCTAACTGCTGACAATTATTGGCGAAGATACATCCGGTTGAATTTGGAAACCGAAACTTAAAACGTCAATTTCTCGAAATGACTTCGAGACTACATATTTTCAGCTTTTGATGCACAGTCAAAATATATAAAAAGGGCTTCATAATGTTGAAAGAAATTCTAACTTCTGACAATTATTGGCGAAGATACATCCGTTTGAATTTGGAAACAGAAACTTAAAACGTCAATTTCTCGAAATGAATTCGCGACTACATATTTTCAGCTTTCGATGCAGGGTCAAAATATATAAAAAGAGCTTCATAATGTTGAAAGAAATTCTAACTTCTGACAATTATTGGCGAAGATACATCCGTTTGAATTTGGGAAAATAAACTTAAAACGCCAATATCTCGAAATGACTTCGCGACTACATATTTTCAGCTTTTGATGCATAGTCAAAATATATAAAAAGGGCTTCATAATGTTGAAAGAAATTCTAACTTCTGACAATTATTGGCGAAGATACATCCGTTTGAATTTGGAAACAGAAACTTAAAACGTCAATTTCTCGAAATGACTTCGAGACTACATATTTTCAGCTTTTGATGCAGAGTCAAAATATATAAAAAGGGCTTCATAATGTTGAAAGAAATTCTAACTTCTGACAATTATTGGCGAAGATACATCCGTTTGAATTTGGAAACCGAAACTTAAAACGTCAATTTCTCGAAATGACTTCGAGACCACATATTTTCAGCTTTTGATGCAGAATCAACATATATAAAAAGGGCTTCATAATGTTGAAAGAAATTTTAACTTCTCACAATTATTGGCGAAAATACATCCGTTTGAATTTGGAAACAGAAACTTAAAACGTCAATTTCTCGAAATGACTTCGAGACTACATATTTTCAACTTTTGATGCAGAATCAAAATATATAAAAAGGGGTTCATAATGTTGGAAGAAATTCTAACTTCTGACAATTATTGGCGAAGATACATCCGTTTGAATTTGGAAACAGAAACTTAAAACGTCAATTTCTCGAAATGACTTCGAGACTACATGTTTTCAACTTTTGATGCAGAATCAAAATATATAAAAAGGGCTTCATAATGCTGAAAGAATTTCTAACTGCTGACAATTATTGGCGAAGATACATCCGGTTGAATTTGGAAACCGAAACTTAAAACGTAAATTTCTCGAAATGACTTCGCGACTACATATTTTCAGCTTTTGATGCAGAGTCAAAAAATATAAAAAGGGCTTCATAATGTTGAAAGAAATTCTGACTTCTGACAATTATTGGCGAAGATACATCCGTTTGAATTTGGAAACAGAAACTTAAAACGTCAATTTCTCGAAATGACTTCGAGACCACATATTTTCAGCTTTTGATGCAGAATCAACATATATAAAAAGGGGTTCATAATGTTGAAAGAAATTCTAACTTCTGACAATTATTGGCGAAGATACATCCGTTTGAATTTGGAAACAGAAACTTAAAACGTCAATTTCTCGAAATGACTTCGAGACTACATATTTTCAGCTTTTTGAAGCAGAGTCAAAATATATAAAAAGGGCTTCATAATGTTGAAAGAAATTCTTACTTCTGACAATTATTGGCGAAGATACATCCGTTTGAATTTGGAAACAGAAACTTAAAACGTCAATTTCTCGAAATGACTTCGAGACTACATATTTTCAGCTTTTGATGCAGAGTCAAAATATATAAAAAGGGCTTCATAATGTTGAATGAAATTCTAACTTCTGACAATTATTGGCGAAGATACAAGCGTTTGAATTTGTAAACAGAAACTTAAAACGTCAATTTCTCGAAATGACTTCGAGACTACATATTTTCAGCTTTTGATGCAGAGTCAAAATATATAAAAAGGGCTTCATAATGTTGAAAGAAATTCTAACTTCTGACAATTATTGGCGAAGATACATCCGGTTGAATTTGGAAACCGAAACTTAAAACGTCAATTTCTCGAAATGACTTCGAGACTACATATTTTCAGCTTTTGATGCAGAGTCAAAATATATAAAAAGGGCTTCATAATGTTGAAAGAAATTCTAACTGCTGACAATTATTGGCGAAGATACATCCGGTTGAATTTGGAAACAGAAACTTAAAACGTCAATTTCTCGAAATGACTTCGAGACTACATATTTTCAGCTTTTGATGCATAGTCAAAATATATAAAAAGGGCTTCATAATGTTGAAAGAAATTCTAACTTCTGACAATTATTGACGAAGATACATCCGTTTGAATTTGGAAACAGAAACTTAAAACGTCAATTTCTCGAAATGACTTCGAGACTACATATTTTCAGCTTTTGATGCAGAATCAAAATATATAAAAAGGGGTTCATAATGTTGAAAGAAATTCTAACTTCTGACAATTATTGGCGAAGATACATCCGTTTGAATTTGGAAACAGAAACTTAAAACGTCAATTTCTCGAAATGACTTCGAGACTACATATTTTCAGCTTTTGAAGCAGAGTCAAAATATATAAAAAGGGCTTCATAATGTTGGAAGAAATTCTAACTTCTGACAATTATTGGCGAAGATACATCCGTTTGAATTTGGAAACAGAAACTTAAAACGTCAATTTCTTGAAATGACTTCGAGACTACATATTTTCAGCTTTTGATGCAGAATCAAAATATATAAAAAGGGCTTCATAATGTTGAAAGAAATTCTAACTTCTGAAAATTATTGGCGAAGATACATCCGTTTGAATTTGGAAACAGAAACTTAAAACGTCAATTTCTCGAAATGACTTCGAGACTACATATTTTCAGCTTCTGATGCAGGGTCAAAATATATAAAAAGGGCTTCATAATGTTGAAAGAAATTCTAACTTCTGACAATTATTGGCGAAGATACATCCGTTTGAATTTGGAAACCGAAACTTAAAACGTCGATTTCTCGAAATGACTTCGAGACTACATATTTTCAGCTTTTGATGCACAGTCAAAATATATAAAAAGGGCTTCATAATGTTGAAAGAAATTCTAACTTCTGACAATTATTGGCGAAGATACATCCGTTTGAATTTGGAAACAGAAACTTAAAACGTCAATTTCTCGAAATGACTTCGCGACTACATATTTTCAGCTTTTGATGCAGAGTCAAAATATATAAAAAGGGCTTCATAATGTTGAAAGAAATTCTGACTTCTGACAATTATTGGCGAAGATACATCCGTTTGAATTTGGGAAAATAAACTTAAAACGCCAATATCTCGAAATGACTTCGAGACTACAAATTTTCAGCTTTTGATGCATAGTCAAAATATGTAAAAAGGGCTTCATAATGTTGAAAGAAATTCTAACTTCTGACAATTATTGGCGAAGATACATCAGTTTGAATTTGGAAACAGAAACTTAAAACGTCAATTTCTCGAAATGACTTCGAGACTACATATTTTCAGCTTTTGATGCAGAGTCAAAATATATAAAAAGGGCTTCATAATGTTGAAAGAAATTCTAACTTTCTGACAATTATTGGCGAAGATACGTCCGTTTGAATTTGGAAACCGAAACTTACAACGTCAATTTCTCGAAATGACTTCGCGACTACATATTTTCACCTTTTGATGCAGAGTCAAAATATATAAAAAGGGCTTCATAATGTTGAAAGAAATTCTAACTCTGACAATTATTGGCGAAGATACATCGTTTGAATTTGGAAACAGAAACTTAAAACGTCAATTTCTCGAAATGACTTCGAGACTACATATTTTCAGCTTTTGATGCATAGTCAGAATATATAAAAAGGGCTTCATAATGTTGAAAGAAATTCTAACTTCTGACAATTATTGGCGAAGATACATCCGTTTGAATTTGGAAACAGAAACTTAAAACGTCAATTTCTCGAAATGACTTCGAGACTACATATTTTCAGCTTTTGATGCAGAATCAAAATATATAAAAAGGGGTTCATAATGTTGAAAGAAATTCTAACTTCTGACAATTATTGGCGAAGATACATCCGTTTGAATTTGGAAACAGAAACTTAAAACGTCAATTTCTCGAAATGACTTCCAGACTACATATTTTCAGCTTTTGATGCAGAATCAAAATATATAAAAAGGGCTTCATAATGTTGAAAGAAATTCTAACTTCTGACAATTATTGGCGAAGATACATCCGTTTGAATTTGGAAACAGAAACTTAAAACGTCAATTTCTCGAAATGACTTCAAGACTACATATTTTCAGCTTTTGATGCAGAATCAAAATATATAAAAAGGGCTTCATAATGTTGAAAGAAATTCTAACTGCTGACAATTATTGGCGAAGATACATCCGGTTGAATTTGGAAACCGAAACTTAAAACGTCAATTTCTCGAAATGACTTCGAGACTACATATTTTCAGCTTTTGATGCAGAGTCAAAATATATAAAAAGGGCTTCATAATGTTGAAAGAAATTCTAACTTCTGACAATTATTGGCGAAGATACATCCGTTTGAATTTGGAAACAGAAACTTAAAACGTCAATTTCTCGAAATGACTTCGAGACTACATATTTTCAGCTTTTGAAGCAGAGTCAAAATATATAAAAAGGGCTTCATAATGTTGAAAGAAATTCTAACTTCTGACAATTATTGGCGAAGATACATCCGTTTGAATTTGGAAACAGAAACTTAAAACGTCAATTTCTCGAAATGACTTCGAGACTACATATTTTCAGCTTTTGATGCAGAATCAAAATATATAAAAAGGGCTTCATAATGTTGAAAGAAATTCTACCTTCTGACAATTATTGGCGAAGATACATCCGTTTGAATTTGGGAAAATAAACTTAAAACGCCAATATCTCGAAATGACTTCGAGACTACATATTTTCAGCTTTTGATGCAGAATCAAAATATATAAAAAGGGCTTCATAATGTTGAAAGAAATTCTAACTTCTGACAATTATTGGCGGAAGATACATCCGTTTGAATTTGGGAAAAGAAACTTAAAACGTCAATTTCTCGAAATGACTTCGAGACTACATATTTTCAGCTTTTGATGCAGAATCAAAATATATAAAAAGGGCTTCATAATGTTGAAAGAAATTCTAACTTCTGACAATTATTGGCGAAGATACATCCGTTTGAATTTGGAAACCGAAACTTAAAACGTCAATTTCTCGAAATGACTTCGCAACTACATATTTTCAGCTTTTGATGCAGAGTCAAAATATATAAAAAGGGCTTCATAATGTTGAAAGAAATTTTAACTTCTGACAATTATTGGCGAAGATACATCCGTTTGAAGTTGGGAAAATAAACTTAATGCGCCAATATCTCGAAATGACTTCGAAACTACATATTTCAGCTTTTGATGCAGAATCAAAATATATAAAAAAGGGTTCATAATGTTGAAAGAAATTCTACCTTCTGACAATTATTGGCGAAGATACATCCGTTTGAATTTGGAAACAGAAACTTAAAACGTCGATTTCTCGAAATGACTTCGAGACTACATATTTTCAGCTTTTAATGCATAGTCAAAATATATAAAAAGGGCTTCATAATGTTGAAAGAAATTCTCACTTCTGACAATTATTGGCGAAGATACATCCGTTTGAATTTGGAAACAGAAACTTAAAACGTCAATTTCTTGAAATTACTTCGAAAACTATATATTTTCAGCCTTTGATGCATGGTCAAAATAAATAAAAAGGGCTTCATAATGTTGAAAGAAATTCTAACATCTGACAATTATTGGCGAAGATACATCCGTTTGAATTTGGAAACAGAAACTTAAAACGTCAATTTCGCGAAATGACTTCGAGACTACATATTTTCAGCCTTTGATGCAGAATCAAAATATATAAAAAGGGCTTCATAATGTTGAAAGAAATTCTAACTTCTGACAATTATTGGCGAAGATACATCCGTTTGAATTTGGAAACAGAAACTTAAAACGTCAATTTCTCGAAATGACTTCGAGCCTACATATTTTCAGCTTGTGATGCAGGGTCAAAATATATAAAAAGGGCTTCATAATGTTGAAAGAAATTCTGACTTCTGACAATTATTGGCGAAGATACATCCGTTTGAATTTGGAAACAGAAACTTAAAACGTCAATTTCTCTAAATGACTTCGAGACTACATATTTTCAGCTTTTGATGCAGAATCACAATAAATAAAAAAAGGGCTTCGTAATGTTGAAAGAAATTCTACCTTCTGACAATTATTGGCGAAGATACATCCATTTGAATTTGGAAACAGAAACTTAAAACGCCAATATCTCGAAATGACTTCGAGACTACATATTTTCAGCTTTTGATGCAGAGTCAAAATATATAAAAAGGGGTTCATAATGTTGAAAGAAATTATAACTTCTGACAATTATTGGCGAAGATACATCCGTTTGAATTTGAAACAGAAACTTAAAACGTCGATTTCTCGAAATGACTTCGAGACTACATATTTTCAGCTTTTGATGCACAGTCAAAATATATAAAAAGAGCTTCATAATGTTGAAAGAAATTCTAACTTCTGACAATTATTGGCGAAGATACATCCGTTTGAATTTGGAAACAGAAACTTAAAACGTCAATTTCTCGAAATGACTTCGAGACTACATATTTTCAGCTTTTGATGCAGAGTCAAAATATATAAAAAAGGCTTCATAATGTTGAAAGAAATTCTAACTTCTGACAATTATTGGCGAAGATACATCCGTTTGAATTTGGAAACAGAAACTTAAAACGTCAATTTCTCGAAATGACTTCGAGACTACATATTTTCAGCTTGTGATGCAGGGTTAAAATATATAAAAAGGGCTTCATAATGTTGAAAGAAATTCTGACTTCTGACAATTATTGGCGAAGATATCCGTTTGAATTTGGAAACAGAAACTTAAAACGTCAATTTCTCTAAATGACTTCGAGACTACATATTTTCAGCTTTTGATGCAGAATCACAATAAATAAAAAAAGGGCTTCGTAATGTTGAAAGAAATTCTAACTTCTGACAATTATTGGCGAAGATACATCCATTTGAATTTGGAAACAGAAACTTAAAACGTCGATTTCTCGAAATGACTTCAAGACTACATATTTTCAGCCTTTGATGCAGAGTCAAAATATATAAAAAGGGCTTCATAATGTTGAAAGAAATTCTAACTTTTGACAATTATTGGCGAAGATACATCCGTTTGAATTTGGAAACAGAAACTTAAAACGTCAATTTCTCGAAATGACTTCGCGACTTCATATTTTCAGCTTTTGATGCAGAGTCAAAATATATAAAAAAGGCTTCATAATGTTGAAAGAAATTCTAACTTCTGACAATTATTGGCGAAGATACATCCGTTTGAATTTGGAAACAGAAACTTAAAACGTCAATTTCTCGAAATGACTTCGAGACTACATATTTTCAGCTTTTGATGCATAGTCAAAATATATAAAAAGGGCTTCATAATGTTGATAAGAAATTCTTACTTCTGACAATTATTGGCGAAGTTATCCGTTTGAATTTGGAAACATGAACTTAAAACGTCGATTTCTCGAAATGACTTCGAGACTACATATTTTCAGCTTTTGATGCAGGGGCAAAATATATAAAAAGGGCTTCATAATGTTGAAAGAATTTCTAACTTTTGACAATTATTGGCGAAGATACATCCGTTTGAATTTGGAAACAGAAACTTAAAACGTCAATTTCTCGAAATGACTTCGAGACTACATATTTTCAGCTTTTGATGCAGGGTCAAAATATATAAAAAGGGCTTCATAATGTTGAAAGAAATTCTGACTTTTGACAATTATTGGCGAAGATACATCCGTTTGAATTTGAAACAGAAACTTAAAACGTCGATTTCTCTAAATGACTTCGAGACTACATATTTTCAGCTTTTGATGCAGAATCACAATAAATAAAAAAAGGGCTTCGTAATGTTGAAAGAAATTCTACCTTCTGACAATTATTGGCGAAGATACATCCATTTGAATTTGGAAACAGAAACTTAAAACGCCAATATCTCGAAATGACTTCGAGACTACATATTTTCAGCTTTTGATGCAGAGTCAAAATATATAAAAAGGGGTTCATAATGTTGAAAGAAATTCTAACTTCTGACAATTATTGGCGAAGATACATCCGTATGAATCTGGAAACAGAAACGTCAGACGTCGATTTCTCGAAATGACTTCGAGACTACATATTTTCAGCTTTTGATGCACAGTCAAAATATATAAAAAGAGCTTCATAATGTTGAAAGAAATTCTAACTTCTGACAATTATTGGCGAAGATACATCCGTTTGAATTTGGAAACAGAAACTTAAAACGTCAATTTCTCGAAATGACTTCGAAAACTACATATTTTCAGCTTTTGATGCAGAGTCAAAATATATAAAAAAGGCTTCATAATGTTGAAAGAAATTCTAACTTCTGACAATTATTGGCGAAGATACATCCGTTTGAATTTGGAAACAGAAACTTAAAACGTCAATTTCTCGAAATGACTTCGAGACTACATATTTTCAGCTTGTGATGCAGGGTTAAAATATATAAAAAGGGCTTCATAATGTTGAAAGAAATTCTGACTTCTGACAATTATTGGCGAAGATACATCCGTTTGAATTTGGAAACAGAAACTTAAAACGTCAATTTCTCTAAATAACTTCGAGACTACATATTTTCAGCTTTTGATGCAGAATCACAATAAATAAAAAAAGGGCTTCGTAATGTTGAAAGAAATTCTAACTTCTGACAATTATTGGCGAAGATACATCCATTTGAATTTGGAAACAGAAACTTAAAACGTCGATTTCTCGAAATGACTTCAAGACTACATATTTTCAGCCTTTGATGCAGAGTCAAAATATATAAAAAGGGCTTCATAATGTTGAAAGAAATTCTAACTTCTGACAATTATTGGCGAAGATACATCCGTTTGAATTTGGAAACAGAAACTTAAAACGTCAATTTCTCGAAATGACTTCGCGACTACATATTTTCAGCTTTTGATGCAGAGTCAAAATATAATGTTGAAAGAAATTCTAACTTCTGACAATTATTGGCGAAGATACATCCGTTTGAATTTGGAAACAGAAACTTAAAACGTCAATTTCTCGAAATGACTTCGAGACTACATATTTTCAGCTTTTGATGCATAGTCAAAATATATAAAAAGGGCTTCATAATGTTGATAAGAAATTCTTACTTCTGACAATTATTGGCGAAGTTATCCGTTTGAATTTGGAAACATGAACTTAAAACGTCGATTTCTCGAAATGACTTCGAGACTACATATTTTCAGCTTTTGATGCAGGGGCAAAATATATAAAAAGGGCTTCATAATGTTGAAAGAATTTCTAACTTCTGAATATTATTGGCGAAGATACATCCGTTTGAATTTGGAAACAGAAACTTAAAACGTCAATTTCTCGAAATGACTTCGAGACTACATATTTTCAGCTTTTGATGCAGAATCAAAATATATAAAAAGGGCTTCATAATGTTGAAAGGAATTCTAACTTCTGACAATTATTGGCGAAGATTCATCCGTTTGAATTTGGGAACAGAAACTTAAAACGTCAATTTCTCGAAATGACTTCGCGACTACATATTTTCAGCTTTTGAAGCAGATTCAAAATATATAAAAAGGGCTTCATAATGTTGAAAGAAATTCTAACTTCTGACAATTATTGGCGAAGATACATCCGTTTGAATTTGGAAACAGAAACTTAAAACGTCAATTTCTCGAAATGACTTCGAGACTACATATTTTCAGCTTTTGAAGCAGAGTCAAAATATATAAAAAGGGCTTCATAATGTTGAAAGAAATTCTAACTTCTGACAATTATTGGCGAAGATACATCCGTTTGAATTTGGAAACAGAAACTTAAAACGCCAATATCTCGAAATGACTTCGAGACTACATATTTTCAGCTTTTGATGCAGAATCAAAATATATAAAAAGGGGTTCATAATGTTGAAAGAAATTATAACTTCTGACAATTATTGGCGAAGATACATCCGTTTGAATTTGGAAACAGAAACTTAAAACGTCAATTTCTCGAAATGACTTCGAGACTACATATT
The DNA here is from genome assembly GCF_018153295.1 of Drosophila grimshawi. Taxonomy (NCBI): domain Eukaryota; kingdom Metazoa; phylum Arthropoda; class Insecta; order Diptera; family Drosophilidae; genus Drosophila; species Drosophila grimshawi. The sequence goes on from NW_025062864.1 coordinate 94,032, forward strand.
TTCAGCTTTTGATGCAGAGTCAAAATATATAAAAAGAGCTTCATAATGTTGAAAGAAATTCTAACTTCTGACAATTATTGGCGAAGATACATCCGTTTGAATTTGGAAACCGAAACTTAAAACGTCAATTTCTCGAAATGACTTCGAGACTACATATTTTCAGCTTTTGATGCAGAGTCAAAATATATAAAAAGGGCTTCATAATGTTGAAAGAAATTCTAACTTCTGACAATTATTGGCGAAGATACATCCGTTTGAATTTGGAAACAGAAACTTAAAACGTCAATTTCTCGAAATGACTTCGAGACTACATATTTTCAGCTTTTGATGCATAGTCAAAATATATAAAAAGGGCTTCATAATGTTGATAAGAAATTCTAACTTCTGACAATTATTGGCGAAGATACATCCGTTTGATTTTGGAAACATGAACTTAAAACGTCGATTTCTCGAAATGACTTCGAGACTACATATTTTCAGCTTTTGATGCAGGGGCAAAATATATAAAAAGGGCTTCATAATGTTGAAAGAATTTCTAACTTCTGAATATTATTGGCGAAGATACATCCGTTTGAATTTGGAAACCGAAACTTAAAACGTCAATTTCTCGAAATGACTTCGCGACTACATATTTTCAGCTTTTGATGCAGAGTCAAAATATATAAAAAGGGCTTCATAATGTTGAAAGAAATTCTAACTTTTGACAATTATTGGCGAAGATACATCCGTTTGAATTTGGAAACAGAAACTTAAAACGTCAATTTCTCGAAATGACTTCGAGACTACATATTTTCAGCTTTTGAAGCAGAGTCAAAATATATAAAAAGGGATTCATAATGTTGAAAGAAATTCTAACTTCTGACAATTATTGGCGAAGATACATCCGTTTGAATTTGGAAACAGAAACTTAAAACGTCAATTTCTCGAAATGACTTCGAGACTACATATTTTCAGCTTTTGATGCAGAGTCAAAATATATAAAAAGGGGTTCATAATGTTGAAAGAAATTCTAACTTCTGACAATTATTGGCGAAGATACATCCGTTTGAATTTGGAAACAGAAACTTAAAACGTCGATTTCTCGAAATGACTTCGAGACTACATATTTTCAGCTATTGATGCATAGTCAAAATATATAAAAAGGGCTTCATAATGTTGAAAGAAATTCTAACTTCTGACAATTATTGGCGAAGATACATCCGTTTGAATTTGGAAACCGAAACTTAAAACGTCAATTTCTCGAAATGACTTCGCGACTACATATTTTCAGCTTTTGGTGCAGAGTCAAAATATATAAAAAGGGCTTCATAATGTTGAAAGAAATTCTGACTTCTGACAATTATTGGCGAAGATACATCCGTTTGAATTTGGGAAAATAAACTTAAAACGCCAATATCTCGAAATGACTTCGAGACTACATATTTTCAGCTTTTGATGCAGAATCAAAATATATAAAAAGGGCTTCATAATGTTGAAAGAAATTCTAACTTCTGGCAATTATTGGCGAAGATACATCCGTTTGAATTTGGAAACAGAAACTTAAAACGTAAATTTCTCTAAATGACTTCGAGACTACATATTTTCAGCTTTTGAAGCAGAGTCAAAATATATAAAAAGGGCTTCATAATGTTGAAAGAAATTCTAACTTCTGACAATTATTGGCGAAGATACATTCGTTTGAATTTGGAAACAGAAACTTAAAACGCCAATATCTCGAAATGACTTCGAGACTACATATTTTCAGCTTTTGATGCAGAGTCAAAATATATAAAAAGGGGTTCATAATGTTGAAAGAAATTATAACTTCTGACAATTATTGGCGAAGATACATCCGTTTGAATTTGGAAACAGAAACTTAAAACGTCGATTTCTCGAAATGACTTCGAGACTACATATTTTCAGCTTTTGATGCACAGTCAAAATATATAAAAAGAGCTTCATAATGTTGAAAGAAATTCTAACTTCTGACAATTATTGGCGAAGATACATCCGTTTAAATTTGGAAACCGAAACTTAAAACGTCAATTTCTCGAAATGACTTCGAGACTACTTATTTTCAGCTTTTGATGCAGAATCAAAATATATAAAAAGGGCTTCATAATGTTGAAAGAAATTCTGACTTCTGCCAATTATTGGCGAAGATACATCCGTTTGAATTTGGAAACCGAAACTTAAAACGTCAATTTCTCGAAATGACTTCGAGACTACATATTTTCAGCTTTTGATGCATAGTCAAAATATATAAAAAGGGCTTCATAATGTTGATAAGAAATTCTAACTTCTGACAATTATTGGCGAAGATACATCCGTTTGATTTTGGAAACATGAACTTAAAACGTCGATTTCTCGAAATGACTTCGAGACTACATATTTTCAGCTTTTGATGCAGGGGCAAAATATATAAAAAGGGCTTCATAATGTTGAAAGAATTTCTAACTTCTGAATATTATTGGCGAAGATACATCCGTTTGAATTTGGAAACAGAAACTTAAAACGTCAATTTCTCGAAATGACTTCGAGACTACATATTTCCAGCTTTTGATGCAGAATCAAAATATATAAAAAGGGCTTCATAATGTTGAAAGAAATTCTAACTGCTGACAATTATTGGCGAAGATACATCCGTTTGAATTTGGAAACAGAAACTTAAAACGTCAATTTCTCGAAATGACTTCGCGACTACATATTTTCAGCTTTTGATGCAGAGTCAAAATATATAAAAAGGGCTTCATAATGTTGAAAGAAATTCTAACTTTTGACAATTATTGGCGAAGATACATCCGTTTGAATTTGGAAACAGAAACTTAAAACGTCAATTTCTCGAAATGACTTCGAGACTACATATTTTCAGCTTGTGAAGCAGAGTCAAAATATATAAAAAGGGCTTCATAATGTTGAAAGAAATTCTAACTTCTGACAATTATTGGCGAAGATACATCCGTTTGAATTTGGAAACCGAAACTTAAAACGTCAATTTCTCGAAATGACTTCGAGACTACATATTTCAGCTTTTGATGCAGAATCAAAATATATAAAAAGGGCTTCATAATGTTGAAAGAAATTCTAACTTCTGACAATTATTGGCGAAGATACATCCGTTTGAATTTGGAAACAGAAACTTAAAACGTCGATTTCTCGAAATGACTTCGAGACTACATATTTTCAGCTATTGATGCATAGTCAAAATATATAAAAAGGGCTTCATAATGTTGAAAGAAATTCTAACTTCTGACAATTATTGGCGAAGATACATCCGTTTGAATTTGGAAACCGAAACTTAAAACGTCAATTTCTCGAAATGACTTCGCGACTACATATTTTCAGCTTTTGGTGCAGAGTCAAAATATATAAAAAGGGCTTCATAATGTTGAAAGAAATTCTGACTTCTGACAATTATTGGCGAAGATACATCCGTTTGAATTTGGGAAAATAAACTTAAAACGCCAATATCTCGAAATGACTTCGAGACTACATATTTTCAGCTTTTGATGCAGAATCAAAATATATAAAAAGGGGTTCATAATGTTGCAAGAAATTCTAACTTCTGACAATTATTGGCGAAGATACATCCGTTTGAATTTGGAAACAGAAACTTAAAACGTCAATTTCTCTAAATGACTTCGAGACTACATATTTTCAGCTTTTGAAGCAGAGTCAAAATATATAAAAAGGGCTTCATAATGTTGAAAGAAATTCTAACTTCTGACAATTATTGGCGAAGATACATTCGTTTGAATTTGGAAACAGAAACTTAAAACGCCAATATCTCGAAATGACTTCGAGACTACATATTTTCAGCTTTTGATGCAGAGTCAAAATATATAAAAAGGGCTTCATAATGTTGAAGGAAATTCTAACTTCTGACAATTATTGGCGAAGATACATCCGTTTGAATTTGGAAACAGAAACTTAAAACGTCAATTTCTCGAAATGACTTCGAGACTACATATTTTCAGCTTTTGATGCACAGTCAAAATATATAAAAAGGGGTTCATAATGTTGAAAGAAATTCTAACTTCTGACAATTATTGGCGAAGATACATCCGTTTGAATTTGGAAACAGAAACTTAAAACGTCAATTTCTCGAAATGACTTCGAAAACTACATATTTTCAGCCTTTGATGCATGGTCAAAATAAATAAAAAGGGCTTCATAATGTTGAAAGAAATTCTAACTTCTGACAATTATTGGCGAAGATACATCCGTTTGAATTTGGAAACAGAAAGTTAAAACGTCAATTTCTCGAAATGACTTCGAGACTACATATTTTCAGCTTTTGATGCAGAATCAAAATATATAAAAAGGGCTTCATAATGTTGAAAGAAATTCTAACTTCTGACAATTATTGGCGAAGATACATCAGTTTGAATTTGGAAACAGAAACTTAAAACGTCAATTTCTCGAAATGACTTCGAGACTACATATTTTCAGCTTGTGATGCATAGTCAAAATATATAAAAAGGGCTTCATAATGTTAAAAGAAATTCTAACTTCTGACAATTATTGGCGAAGATACATCCGTTTGAATTTGGAAACAGAAACTTAAAACGTCAATTTCTCGAAATGACTTCGAGACTACATATTTTCAGCTTTTGATGCAGGGTCAAAATATATAAAAAGGGCTTCATAATGTTGAAAGAAATTCTGACTTCTGACAATTATTGGCGAAGATACATCCGTTTGAATTTGGAAACAGAAACTTAAAACGTCAATTTCTCTAAATGACTTCAAGACTACATATTTTCAGCTTTTGATGCAGAATCACAATAAATAAAAAAAGGGCTTCGTAATGTTGAAAGAAATTCTACCTTCTGACAATTATTGGCGAAGATACATCCATTTGAATTTGGAAACAGAAACTTAAAACGTCGATTTCTCGAAATGACTTCAAGACTACATATTTTCAGCCTTTGATGCAGAGTCAAAATATATAAAAAGGGCTTCATAATGTTGAAAGAAATTCTAACTGCTGACAATTATTGGCGAAGATACATCCGTTTGAATTTGGAAACAGAAACTTAAAACGTCGATTTCTCGAAATGACTTCCAGACTACATATTTTCAGCTTTTGATGCAGAATCAAAATATATAAAAAGGGCTTCATAATGTTGAAAGAAATTCTAACTGCTGACAATTATTGGCGAAGATACATCCGTTTGAATTTGGAAACCGAAACTTAAAACGTCAATTTCTCGAAATGACTTCGCGACTACATATTTTCAGCTTTTGATGCAGAGTCACAATATATAAAAAGGTCTTCATAATGTTGAAAGAAATACTAACTGCTGACAATTTTTGGCGAAGATACATCCGTTTGAATTTGGAAACAGAAACTTAAAACGTCAATTTCTCGAAATGACTTCGAGACTACATATTTTCAGCTATTGATGCAGGGTCAAAATATATAAAAAGGGCTTCATAATGTTGAAAGAAATTCTAACTTCTGACAATTATTGGCGAAGATACATCCGTTTGAATTTGGAAACATGAACTGAAAACGTCAATTTCTCGAAATGACTTCGCGACTACATATTTCTTCACCTTTTGATGAGGGGAAATATAAAAGGTTTGGAATTATGGCAATTATTGGCGAAGATACATCCGTTTGAATTTGGAAACAGAAACTTAAAACGTCAATTTCTCGAAATGACTTCGAGACTACATATTTTCAGCTTTTGAAGCAGAGTCAAAATATATAAAAAGGGCTTCATAATGTTGAAAGAAATTCTAACTTCTGACAATTATTGGCGAAGATACATCCGTTTGAATTTGGAAACAGAAACTTAAAACGTAAATTTCTCGAAATGACTTCGAGACAACATATTTTCAGCTTTTGATGCAGAGTCAAAATATATAAAAAGGGCTTCATAATGTTGAAAGAAATTCTAACTTCTGACAATTATTGGCGAAGATACATCCGTTTGAATTTGGAAGCAGAGACTTAAAACGTCGATTTCTCGAAATGACTTCGAGACAACATATTTTCAGCTTTTGATGCAGAATCATAATATATAAAAAGGGCTTCATAATGTTGAAAGAAATTCTAACTTCTGACAATTATTGGCGAAGATACATCCGTTTGAATTTGGAAACCGAAACTTAAAACGTCAATTTCTCGAAATTACTTCGCGACTACATATTTTCAGCTTTTGATGCAGAATCAAAATATATAAAATGGGCTTCATAATGTTGAAAGAAATTCTAACTTCTGACAATTATTGGCGAAGATACATCCGTTTGAATGTGGAAACCGAAACTTAAAACGTCAATTTCTCGAAATGACTTCGAGACTACATATTTTCAGCTTTTGATGCATAGTCAAAATATATAAAAAGGGCTTCATAACGTTGATAAGAAATTCTAACTTCTGACAATTATTGGCGAAGATACATCCGTTTGAATTTGGAAACATGAACTTAAAACGTCGATTTCTCGAAATGACTTCGAGACTACATATTTTCAGCTTTTGATGCAGGGGCAAAATATATAAAAAGGGCTTCATAATGTTGAAAGAAATTCTAACTTCTGACAATTATTGGCGAAGATACATCCGTTTGAATTTGGAAACCGAAACTTAAAACGTCAATTTCTCGAAATGACTTCGAGACTACATATTTTCAGCTTTTGATGCAGAGTCAAAATATATAAAAAGGGCTTCATAATGTTGAAAGAAATTCTAACTTTTGACAATTATTGGCGAAGATACATCCGTTTGAATTTGGAAACAGAAACTTAAAACGTCAATTTCTCGAAATGACTTCGAGACTACATATTTTCAGCTTTTGATGCAGAGTCAAAATATATAAAAAGGGCTTCATAATGTTGAAAGAAATTCTGACTTCTGACAATTATTGGCGAAGATACATCCGTTTGAATTTGGAAACAGAAACTTAAAACGTCAATTTCTCGAAATGACTTCAAGACTACATATTTTCAGCTTTTGAAGCAGAATCAAAATATATAAAAAGGGCTTCATAATGTTGAAAGAAATTCTAACTTCTGACAATTATTGGCGAAGATACATCCGTTTGAATGTGGAAACAGAAACTTAAAACGTCAATTTCTCGAAATGACTTCGAGACTACATATTTTCAGCTTTTGATGCAGAGTCAAAATATATAAAAAGGGCTTCATAATGTTGAAAGAAATTCTGACTTCTGACAATTATTGGCGAAGATACATCCGTTTGAATTTGGGAAAATAAACTTAAAACGCCAATATCTCGAAATGACTTCGAGACTACATATTTTCAGCTTTTGATGCAGAATCAAAATATATAAAAAGGGCTTCATAATGTTGAAAGAAATTCTAACTTCTGACAATTATTGGCGAAGATACATCCGTTTGAATGTGGAAACCGAAACTTAAAACGTCAATTTCTCGAAATGACTTCGAGACTACATATTTTCAGCTTTTGATGTATAGTCAAAATATATAAAAAGGGCTTCATAATGTTGATAAGAAATTCTAACTTCTGACAATTATTGGCGAAGATACATCCGTTTGAATTTGGAAACATGAACTTAAAACGTCGATTTCTCGAAATGACTTCGGGACTACATATTTTCAGCTTTTGATGCAGGGGCAAAATATATAAAAAGGGCTTCATAATGTTGAAAGAAATTCTAACTTCTGACAATTATTGGCGAAGATACATCCGTTTGAATTTGGAAACCGAAACTTAAAACGTCAATTTCTCGAAATGACTTCGCGACTACATATTTTCAGCTTTTGATGCAGAGTCAAAATATATAAAAAGGGCTTCATAATGTTGAAAGAAATTCTAACTTTTGACAATTATTGGCGAAGATACATCCGTTTGAATTTGGAAACAGAAACTTAAAACGTCAATTTCTCGAAATGACTTCGAGACTACATATTTTCAGCTTTTGATGCAGAGTCAAAATATATAAAAAGGGCTTC
>NW_025062865.1:0-1016 GCF_018153295.1 Drosophila grimshawi
TTTTGATGCATAGTCAAAATATATAAAAAGGGCTTCATAATGTTGAAAGAAATTCTAACTTCTGACAATTATTGGCGAAGATACATCCGTTTAAATTTGGAAACAGAAACTAAAACGTCAATTTCTCGAAATGTTTTCGAAACTGCATATTTTTCAGCTTTTATGATGCAGGATCAAAATATAAAAAAGAAGGGCTTCATAATGTTGAAAATTCTAACTTCTGACCAATTATTGGCGAAGATGCATCCGTTTGCATTTGGCAACAGAAACTTAAAACGTCAATTTCTCGAAATGACTTCGCGACTACATATTTTCAGCTTTTGGATGCAGAGTCAAATATATATAAAGGGCTTCATAATGTTGGATTGAAATTCTAACTTCTGACAATTATTGGCGAAGATACATCCGGATGAATTTGGAAACCGAAACTTAAAACGTAAATTTCTCAGAAATGACTTCGAGACTACATATTTTCAGCTTTTGATGCGGCTCAAAATAATATAAAAGGGCTTCCATAAATAGACTGAAAAAAATTCTAACTTCTGACGAATTATTAACGAAGATACATCCGTTTGAATTTGGAAACAGAAACTTAAAACGTCAATTTCTCGAAATGACTTCGAGACTACATATTTTCAGCTTTTGAAGCAGAGTCAAAATATATAAAAGGGCTTCATAATGTTGAAAAATTCTAACTTCTGACAATGATTGGCGAAGATACATCCGTTTGAGATTTGGAAACAGAAACTTAAACAGTCTGAATTTCTCGAAATGACTTCGAGACTACATATTTTCAGCTTTTGATGCATAGTCAAAATATATAAAAAGGGCTTCATAATGTTGAAAAAAATTACAACTTCTTACAATTATTGGCGAAGATACGTCCTATTCAATTTGGAAACAGAAACTTAAAACGTCAATTTCTCGAAGCCAGAACTGGGAGACTACATATTTTCAGCTTTCGATGCAGAATCAAAATATATAAAAAGGGCTTCATAATGTTGAAAGAAATTCTA
>NW_025062866.1:0-36087 GCF_018153295.1 Drosophila grimshawi
ATATATTTAATTATTTATTACAGAATTAGTGCTCATTTTAGAAACGATTGAAATTAGTTCCCCATTTTTAGATACAAATGATGAGCATCAAATCTTAAAGTGGACGATCTTAAAGAGAGTCGACAAATAAATGGGAATCCTTTCAATTGTGTGTACTGTCGATGAACATTTATAAATATGTTTATAAAGTTCAGTTTGAAGATGGAATATCTGTTGATCTTCATTTGAAATGTGTATTCCAATAATAAAAAAAATCAGGCAGTTGGAAGCAAGTTAGACTCAATAAAGTTTATATATATTCTTGATCAGCAACAAAAGCCAAGTCGATTAAGTCAAGTCCGTATCTCTGTAAATTCACAGCTATAGCAAGATACGCAAAGAAATATGTGTATGTGTCTTATTTGGAGCAGAGATCTGTGAATGCGTGAATAGATGTTTGTACACCCCTCGCCACTTGAATAGGTCAGCCATTAAATCTGTTTCTATCGCACACTGCTCCCAAGACAAATATTCCAAAGAAGTCATATTTTTTTAATATGGTATTAGAGGCAGCAAATTTGATAAGACGGCAGCAAATTTGATATTATTAGTTAAACATCTATATTTGCTAGGAAATTATAGTCTTTAAAAACCTGAAGATGTTGAAATGATGGATTTAGTCAGGTATTTATGCAGTTATATAGTTATCCTTCGGAGAGTTGAAATCACGCAAGAAGAAAAATATAATTAATTGTTATTTACTTACCTCATTCGCCTTTGATCAGGATCAGCCTTATATATAAAGTAAGTGCAACCCAATTTAGTTCCATCTCTTTCTGCTTTGGCTAGCTGGTCTCAGTAGAATCATATGTAGGCTGAATATTCAGAGTCGGACTGCCGACATTGTAGAGGATTGGCCAGAGGCACATACACAGATCTGAGGCTGTTCGCAAGACATTGAAAGATGCTGTTATCAAGTAGCACTGATAATAGGCCGCGTCAATAGCCTTAGGGCAACCTCAATGGCACGCGGCAATAGATACGCGTAGACAGACATGTCACACATATGAGTACAATATACATAAACAAGGTAAATATATTTATTTCGAATTAACATCAAAATATATTTAACAATAGCAAAATAAGTATAGAATTGCCTGATTCTTTGCAACCCGAAAATTACAAAACAAAAAATAATATGGTCAAAAATAACAGATCAACTCGTACTATGAGTCGAGTGACAAAAGATAAGATATGGTGAGTTTTGCGATGATTTGGTGCCAAAATCTCGAAACGCACGCAAATTACAACTACGCAACCAACTCATCAAAGTTGTAAAATTACATAGTATATAGTGAAGTGAATATGTTATTATTTAAGAAACCCGATAATAATAGTAATAAGCAATTGTAATAAACGTGGGTTCTGATTTATTTACTGTTAGTAAAATTTCTCGAAATTTGCTACCAATGTTGTCAACAATATTCATGAAAGATTTAATTGCTTTTAATGACTTTACTTTAACTTTATTAACATAATCTATTTGTGGTAAACAATTTTCATGAATTATTTTATTTTTAACTTTTTGACTTTATTAATTTAATCTAACTATTTGTTATATTTGTAAATAATGTTCAAATAATTATACCAAAATATAATGCAAGGTTTTTAGATCTAAACAGATTTAAACCTACCAACTCGGATTATTTGCTAGTTGAAATGATTTACTGTTTACTGTGTAGAACTGCGCATACCATTTCCGAAATTTTTTAATCGAAGACTCTTCCAACACTAGCAAAGGGTTATTCCGATAAGTTTTATGATTCCATATATTAATATCACGCTCAAACTAAAATTAAAAAACAATAATTAGGTTACAAAATTTTTTTTTATACTTTACACACCATAATGCTTTCCCCGCATATTAAAATTTTCATAAATGGAGCCATTAATCGGGTTGCATAAAATCTGTGAACAACTTTCTGCAGTAACGGTTTTATTGGAGTAATCGTTTGAAATATTTGAAAATGTCCAAATGTTGGTGAATGCAGAAACATATGAACATAGGCGGGCCCAATCTGAAAACATACTTATAACTTATAAAACGTTTTATCATTAAAATAGTAAAATATAATAACTTGTTTGCCTGTAACATTCATTTGAGAGCATCGAAAATTTCCAAATAGGTTGAAAGAATGATTCAACTTAATTTCGGCAATGTGTTTGTCTTCGGCCACGTTCCAACTAGAAGGAAAATTTTTAAAAATGTAAAAAAAGCATAAGGACGAAAACAAAATGCACAATCCAAAATGAAAATTAAACATTCTTAAACTGTAGCTTAAAATTTGACTTTCTAGTTATAGTTTCTAGTAGTTTGATAAATAGGTTTGGTGGTTAATTTTTAACCCCTTTTTGCATTCTGCATAAGGTACGTGCCGCAATAAGTACTGCGCCTTTTGTCTACAGTCTGATTGTTTTGCCCACAGTTCGTCTTGTGGACATAATCCAGGCAGTACCCACCAGCTCTGGTCGTAGACTGGTTTTTTAGGTAGAATTTATTTGCGGACCTTACATAAAATGCAGGGTAGGAAAATTAATTGGTTTGGATGAGTGTAGAGTGCATTCATGGGCAGACGAAATACCCAAGACCCGAAGTATTGACGCGAAAGAGACTATATAAATAAAATTACAAAATGGGATGCTTCCAGGACGAGAGCAAATATTTCGAGAGGTATTCGGATTACACAGCATAAGGTATTTTTGCTTGTACATGTGTATTTTATATATATATTTGTATGAATTTGTCAATTGAGTTTGAAGAACTTGTTAAATGGTTCGGAGGTGAGGACAACACCAGGCAGGATAAGGGTTTCAGATAGCGACAGGCCTCTCTTCGTGTTGTTCAGCTGTGGATAAGACGAGATTCCTCGTGAAAACGGAAAAGTAGCAGATAGGATACCGACAAGGCGCCATCTTATTTGTTTATCACAATTATCTATCGACTACACAAGGATGTATAAGCGTCAGGATAGCCGTGTCGCATTATTGTGAAATTATAACTGGCGTAGCCGGATTACTTATAAAATGGAAAATATAAATCAGAGAACGGCATACATTGATTTTAATGTTATTCAGCAACTTTTAAAAATAAAAAGGCGTTAAAGAAATTTCTCCGAAAACTTGTATCCCTCAAAATTTTACAGCGTTTATTCATTAAAATAAACGTAAAATTCGCGTACATCCGCCCCTACAAAATTGCGAAAACATTTGACTTAAACAATTATTAAAGCTAAATATTATTTTTTCCTAAATATAAATTTGAATTCTCTAATTTGTATATTAATAATCGAAATAAAAATGGCTTCTAATTTTAACTTAGTGGAAATACCTTGCTTGCCATTGATGATATCCAAGGTAGCGAACAATACTTTGTTTTATGTGGAAGCCACCAGCTATAATATTATCATTGTGAATTGCTTTGAAGTGTGCCAGATCGGCACCATTTTCTGGTATTTCCTGAATGTGACAGTTTATATAAAACTCGTTGCGGCCATGGTAAACAAATTGGTTGCTTTGAAGTTCGACAGATTTAGGAAGAGTCCATGGAATTTCGGATCCTTCGACACTATACCAAACAAATACAAATCCATTCATTTCTGTGGAATTCCATTTCTTTACTTTTGTTGCCGGTGGGACTGAAAGGCGGCAATCTTTTAGTTTATATTTATTTCTATAAGTAAATATTTTAGCCATTGATATACCACAATTGCTATAAGGAATATTTGTACACATTCCGTCTGTCCCTCTGAAACTCCATTGATGAAAGGGGCACTCAATGTTATCTCCAATAACTCGACCTCCAACTGCTAGGTTAGCTCCTAAGTGTGGGCAATATGCATCCAAAATAAAAACTTTATGTTTTTGTGAGCGATATATTATAAAATGCTCCCCCAGGCAAGATAGATATGTTGATTCACCAGCCTTAAGCTTGGATGATTCGAGAACTCCATACCAACCATTTGGGTATGGCGGAGGTAATTCCTTTGATCCAATTTTTCGTGACTTTCTTAAGCGGTTAATTGTGTCACGCTTGTCTTTGCTTCGCAGCTTGTTCGCATTGTTTATGAATTGCCAGCCAGTACTGTCATCCATTGGCTTGCATGTTTTAAGGAAGAAATCAAGATTTTTATCTTAGCTTAAAAATGAAAACTGATTTTTTTCCGAAAGTGAAATACTAATGATTTTATGCAATACTTGTCCATATGAACGCACGTTTCTCCGATGTATCTTAGTCATTCATGTTTTCTTTATACAAAGTTACCTACATAAATCTTCAATCTTGAAAGCCACTGTATTTCAAGGGTAGACTCACTTTAAAAAAGGGAAACAAATTCAAATTAAGTTACCTTTCGCCCTGAAAATCTGGAAAAATGTTTACTCCCATTATTTTTTAGCTAAGGTTATGAAACTTGGATATTTTTACTAGCTTCCTCTAAATATTGATAAATACATAGCCCTTAATTGAATCAGACGGCTGTCCATATAGCATGATTATGCTGGGAAAATGCCAAAATCTCAGTCTTGCTTTGTGCGGCATGTGTTTAAAGGAAAAATTACCCGTTTGGTCGTTAACTGGTGGTTTTGCTCTTAGACTTCTTAATTTCGTTATTGGCAGCTCTATCTGCTGAGGAGCGTCTAGCGATTCGGTTCTAACGGCTAGACGGCCTGGTTTCTAATAAGACGTGGCCGATTAAATATCAGTTTTTCGTACATGAAATTTTGAGGAGACTTGTAACGTTCGTTGACTTCAAAATAGAAAGATTGATTTTTTATTCTGCACTCATTTTTCACACCTCGCGATCTATTTTTAATAAGCTTATTCATTCTGCAGCCAAGAAAGATGGAAGTACAGATACTAGCTGAGCCAGCTATCCACTTGGTCTTAAAAATCTTACAATGTTTACTAAAAATTCATGAATTCATGTGAATTAACAGAATTATTTGAACAGCCTCTTGGAATACCTTTGGAAAGTGCAGAACAAGTTTGTGAGTGCATTGAAGACAGAAAATATTTGAATCTGACAAATGTAATTTATAAGCTGTGAGGTTGCATTTCCTCAAGCTCAGAAATCAAATATCTGACCAACATATGGCCGCCTATTTCGAATTAATGAATATAAAGAAGATATAGATTTGCATGACATTGTAAAATCGTGTTAGTTTTATTTATTTCTTTATTTGAGGTACTTAATTTTCCTATATTTAAATTCATTGTGTGTTTTTTATTTTACTATTTAAACAAAACATATTATTAATCTTATTGAGAAATCCATGTACTAAAACAAGTGAGAACGTTGCAGTCGGGCGTAACCGACTGCAAAATAGTCTGATACCATAATTAATATCTGATAACAGTGATAGAACATGGTGGCTGTAGCCAAGAAAGTGGGCGTAGCTGAACAAAATGTTAGGCAAAGCTCCTAGCAATCTTCATTTTAAGTTCGGCAACTGTAGCTATTAAATTACGGGAGATATGTGGCTTTTGGAAATTTTGGGGCGCGGAAGTGGGCGTGGCTGGAAAAAGTGGAAAAGGTTCATAGGAAACTTCCTTTAAAGTTTGGTAACTATAGCTCTGAAAATGCGAGAGATATTGGCTTTTATCGTTTTTGTGGGAGTGGGCGTGGTACAAAATCTCTACGAATTATTGAAGGGTGTTACGTCCATAATAATTTTGAAGTTTTGTGACTCTAGCTTTCAAATTGTACGAGATAAATGGTTTTATTAGTTTATTAACAGGTGTAACGGTGTTAGGGAGGCGGAGTGGGCGTGGCCATCCAATTTCTTGGGGTAGTTACCAGTAAAATACTTTCAAATTTTGATGACCTAGCTTACAAATTGTGGAAAATATGCGCATTTCAAATTTCTAGGGCGGTGGGTGCAGGCTTGTTCAGAAAAAGTATATGCCGATCTTCGGTGGAGGTTACCAGCAAGTTAATTTTCAGTTTTGGTAACTATATCTTAAAATTGTGTTAGATATGCGTACTTATCGATTTACACTTTCCGAAATATCGGCTTTGGCGATTATGGGCGCAGGTGTAGGCGTGGACATAACATTTTCGATTCTTAAAGGCCTACCAAATTTTATGGCGCTGACTCAAAAAGTGAGGAAGAGTTGGACCTTTCGGAGCTTTATGGGCGGCGTCTGGTAACGGCGGCGGTAGACAAAGTCGATGCCGATCTTTGAAGTACATCACCAACAACCTACCAACTAAATTTAGTAATTGTAGGTTTAAAATTGTGGAATTTATGTGGCTTCATCAATATATGATTATCGATTTTATCGATATTCTAGTCACCTAGTGGACATCGCACATCAATTTGATCGTTTGTATGAGGCCTGCACATACAGCATGAAGGACAATCCCAATATACTCTTGTGCCTTCGGTATCAAAGTATAATTACCTTTATATGGGCGCCGACCATTGCTGTAAGTGGGTACGCTAAGATAATTGATAGTAGATCGGCACTTTGAAGGTGTTACTTAATAACATACAAACAAACTCTGTACGGTTAGTACCACCTACACTTTTAGTACCACCTTTAACTATATTTATTTTAGTTTCCTTCAGTAATTATTTGCTTTTATGAACTGCCGATGCTATTTCCCCACAAATCGTTAGAGCTCCTTCTGTTTTAAAGCAAGAGTCCTCCAGATGTAAAAGGTATATTGTTGACAACTTTTTTACGCAACTCTCGTTGCACTGCACTGAAATCATTTGTGTGTTTAACAATCTAATAATGTCTGATATTCGTAAGAAGATAAAGATTGATTGGTTGTAACAAAAAAGGAGAAAATAACACACGCCATAGTATAAAACTTGTTGAAATGAAACGTCATAATTATGCAAACGAAGCTTTCCAATTCAATAAAATTAAGACAATGAATCACGATTTGAGGTGAGGATATCCAATTTGTTCGACGTGCGCGAACTACCAAGTATGTATATTATAGGATTGCAAGCTTTGAAAAAAACGAGGAATTTTCAATTTCAAAACAATATATCACTTCACTTATAGTTTTTTAACAAATATATGCATACCTTTGTCCAATCAAGGGGTATAAAAAACACCCAGTACAAACAAAGTGATATCACAATTACTAAAGTAAGCACTGCGTAAATGTTTAATCGAACATGTGGCATAATTGTTAACCATTGATCACACTCAATCAAGGATTTTAATTTAAACAAAACTGAGTACATATTATTTTTGCATTTTTTTTATAAGTATACAAAATTTAAACCAGCTATCTACGAGCTAAGAGTTGCAAGATTTGTGGAAACCTGAAGAAAAATTGTCTCTTTTCAATAGAAGAAAAACATTAATATGTATGGCGATGATGTGTAGATATGTTCGTTTGCAAGTATAATTTAAACTTCCAAGTACAATTGTGTGCACCCATTTTGAGTATATTTTATTAGAGCAAAACAATCTGTTTTCATGTGGGGATTCCACACTTGTAAATTAAGCAATTTCTGAAATCGAAAAAGTATTCCGTTTTCATTTTCAAAGTAGACGATTGCAGGCTTCAATTTACGAAAAGGGGAAAGCCTTCTCTTTTAAAAAGAGACTCATAAACTTTAACTTGCAATATTTTTTGGATTGATTTAGAATTATTTTTCCTTACTTAATACTGCAAAGTAGTTTATAAATATTTTATAAATAAATATTTTGTGACCACACTTTATATTTTACATGCATAAAATTTTTCAGATAAACTCCATTCGTTTTTGTTCGTGCAGTATACCATTATACCATTTCAACGCGATATAAATGTTCTGCTGAGTTCACACAGAGCGAATCACGTACCAAGTATCATTTTTAGTGTAGCTGCTGTAGTGACTATGTGAATTGAAAATTATCTTAGATAGTGCATCAAATGTATAGGTATGATTCGTCTATATATGTGCATACAGAAAATGCTTTCACTTCCCGCTATTTCCTTTGGTATATTTGAATTTACAATTTTATAAAACAATATCCCTGTTTCTAAACCGATCTCGATGAAATTTCAACTGTTGATCAATGTTAAAACAAGGCACAACAAATTGTTGTTGCTATTGGTAATCGATATTTATCGATATTAGTGAAGCTATCTTACAGTCTTTGATATCGGCGCGATAATACAGATGGATAGACATGGCTAAATCGACTCGGCTGTTAATGCTGATCGAAAAATTATATACTTTATACTAACAACATTTGGGTATGCCGGCGTTCGACAAGCTAGCTCCAGAAGACAACCGAGGCAATCTTCATTAAAGCAATCATTATGCCAACATGGACTTATGCTGTCCATTTTAGGGGGACTGCGCCTACCCATCAATTTTTGAAGCTCAGGGTGGCCCAATTGCTTGCTGCTCGGTGTGCCCCCGGTCTGCCATGGTACGTCATCAATGGCATTGGACTCTTACTGGTTGGGGACCAAATTAATTCTCACAGTTGCCGTTATACTGACAAACTGTTTGCGACCGACGACTGAAGAGGTTACACCCTAGTGACCTTACCACCAGAATTGTGGATAGCAATGCCAATTCAATTAAAACTAACAATGTGCTATTTATATTACTCCTCAACGGGCACCAAATTCAAATTTAAAACACAATCCAAACAAATTAAAAGTTCTTTTCTGCTACTGCCAACAGGTGATATGTGAAAAATTTGTTGGCAAACTCATACACCCTCTATTAGGCGTTCCAGCGATACAGCTTTGAAGGTTCAAAGAGCAGTACTTCCGTATGGGCTACATCTAAACCATATATTTGAAATCAACATTTGATTAAACTCGTGTTTATGGTGTTAAAAACTGTACCAAGCCTAACGGGATCTTGTTTACGCATTGTATAACGATGCTTCTTCTTACACTTTTCCGTTAGTTGCGTTCGGTTTTTTCCCAGTTTTTTTTGTATATTTCTCTTTTTTGAGCTAGTTTGGCAGTCACTTTCTAGCAGTTGGAAAAGTAAGTTGGGCGTTATATGAATTTTCTTTGAATATAATAATAAAGTGTAGATATTTATTTAATATTTTACACTTTAATATTTTTATATAAATATATATATTTGGTCACCGCAACACCATCCGCCTTGTCTGTGTCCCATATTTATCGCAATGTTGCATAGAAGACCAGTGAAAATCGTCATTCCGTGATTTCGCAGCATTGAAAAGAGACATGTAAATTTACAGAAGAACGATTAGTTCAAGTATTCACCATGGAGGATTGTTTTTGTGAGTGAAGGCCTACTGCTAGGGCAAGCATTATGGCATTGTGAAAGTGTCTGTGAGATTACAGAGATGAGCGAAAGAATTTGAACCTCGATGTAGTTTTCTTTTGAAAATTTCCCAGTTTGTATTTTACTGATTTAAGAAGTAATCTGGTTTTGGGTGGCTTATTGTAAGATTAAATTCTATGTATCTCCCAGAGAGGGAGTGCTCTTCAGACACCTGTTAGCTGATCGCTAATGGACAATGAGCCAAGGGTAATTTCTATGACCTCTTTGCGGTTTTAAATAATAAAAGTGGGTCTGAAAGGATTTCCTACCGGGAATTTAGCTCCGAATAATAAGAGATTACTCGTAAATAAGCAGACAAACAGCAGGTACGGTGACGTTAATCGTACTGACAAGGCGTCTGTGCTACCGTCTTTTAAAAGCGTTGCCGCACACAACCCCAACCTCGCCGCACCACTTACCTACCACCATTTTATCCCCACATCTCACTCCTGACCGAACTAAGGTGACACTCGAACCGTGCCGAGTTTCAGCTTGGCTAGGGGCCCGGGTTATAAACTAGCCCAGTCTCTAATGGGCTCAGGTAAACGGAGATCGCCTGTTCTAATTAGCCTTACTCGGGTAATGCCGATCTCTGACCTGGTGGACATTTATTTCTCTACATAACGTAGGAGCTAATGAAAGGTTCAAATAAAGTGAACATACTACAGGATCTCCGTGCGGAGAATGTCGCTAGACATTTGATCAAGCCATAGACAGGGGAGGTCATCCAGTGTAGTAGAACAGCACTAATAGGACAGTGCCGCAGGCACATGACCATACCAGCTCGGTGGGCTGGGCCCAGGGAAGCAGTTGCGGCACCGGCTCCCATGAGATGTTACCTATGCAATTCCCTTAGGTTATGCTCAGTAACGGAGAATTGTCTGTGTTGGAAGAGGCTCCGTTGAGGGCTCAGCTGACTGTTGCCTTCTTAACCCGTGATTGGATATTTAGGTTCCAGTCCAGTTTCCTATCCAGTGTCAGTCCTAGGAAATTGGCACTGTTGTTGAAAATCAAATTCACATTATTTAGTCGGGGTGGGACAAGAGAAGGGACTTTGTAATTTCTTGTGAAAAGAACCAGTTCCGTTTTATTTGGGTTTACCCCTAGTCCACTCTCCTTTGCCCAGCATGAAAGTATGTCTAGTTTACTAGTCATGAGGTCACAGAGAGTTTGTGGGTATTTTCTCTTGAAAATTACAGCAACGTCATCTACGTATGCAACTATTTGGCAGCCGCCCCCCTCCATGCCAGATTATGGCTGTATTTCCCGCCTTTTGTAGTTGGACTGGGCTTATTTGGCCTGGGCCTGGAGATTTGAACGGCTTGAAGCTGTTCACTGCCCACTTGATGTTACCTTTGTGTATAAGAGACTTCAAAGATGTGTTCTCTATACAATTGGTTTCTGCGCACCTCGGGGTCTGCTCGGAGCAGCCAGGGAAGTGTGTTTTAAGGAGGATTTCCAGTGACTCTTCACTGGAGACCGACCAAGAGTTGTCATCCTTTTTCAGATAACCTAGTGTGGGTGTGGTTTTTGATAAAACTTTTCTAAGCCTTGCAGCTTCAGTAAATGAATCAATATCCGTGCAGAAATCTCTCTAAGATTTCCTTCTTTCTCTTCTGGTGGCTTTTTTATATTCAGCCAGACCTGATTTGTATTTTGACCATTGCAGGTCGTTATTTTGCGCTTTCGCTGCATTGAAGAGAGACCTGCAACTTTGTCTAAGGACATTTAGTTGAGGTGTCCACCATGGTGGTTTCTTCTTGTATTCTGGCTTACTGATAGGGAAAGCTGCCTTAAAAGCCTTATTTCATGCTGTGGTGAAAGTCTCTGTCAGATTGCAGAGATGAGCTAAGTTGTCCGGGCCTTTCGGTGGGTGTTTCGAAAGGGTTCGGTCAAGTTTGGCTTTGAAAATTTCCCAGTTCGCCTTCTTTTGATTTATGAAGTGAACTGGTTCTGGATGGCTCGCGAGGAGCTCAAATTCGATGTATCTGTGATCAGAGAAGGAGTGGTCATCAGACACTCTCCAACCTATTAGCTGGTCACTCATAGATTGTGAGATGAGGGTCAGATCAATGACCTCTCTTCTATTTTTAATAATGAAAGTGGGTTCATTACCCGTATTACATACTAAAAGGTTAGTATTAAGAATGAAGGAGTGACTCACCCCTCGGATTTGTGCCCGTACTCCCCCACTGAGAGTGGTGAGCATTGGCGTCACAGCTTATGATTAGGCCAATGCTGTGCTTCTTGCACTCCTGGACGAGGGACCATGTAGTCTCATCTGGTGGTGGGCCGGCGCTGTCGTAGGCCATATAGACAGACAGTAGCCTTACCGAAGCTTACTGGAGCTCCAGGCTTACCACTGTGCTTATGGAGCAGAAAAATATTTAGATGTTTTTTCGCGAGGATGCTGGTACGTTTTTGACCTTCATTTCCAGCTACTAATAGCTTGTAATTTTTGTTGCCTAGTTCGCAAACCTTTCCTCCAATCACTCAAGGTTCTTGGACAAGTACTATATCGTCTCCGTCTCCAGCCAGGCGGAGTATCAGAGCAGCGATGCTCCTTTACTGTGGTGAAGGTTTATCTGCCGTAGTCTCAAGGACATCCGGAGATTCCACCCTCACTACCGTGTTGTTGCTGTCGTCCTCGTCCGACAGCGTAAAGTCATCCTCGTCTAACTCGTGACACAAGGCCTCAAGGCCCCGAGTCAGAGTCGACGTGTCCGACGTGTAACCGGGCTCCAGCTCCTCATCGGTTGCTCCGATCTCCGCAGGAGGGCCCTGTTCAGCCGTCTTGTTACAGACAACAGGGTCTCCTCCGGCCGGCGCATCCGACTTATATACCTTAACGGTAATGGAGCCAAAGCCGAAGTTTAGCTCGCCCTTGGCGGCTTCAATTGGGGCCAGCGATTCCTTGTTTAGGATTAGCACAGCCTGATTTGTTGGCCCCTCGGTGGCATCAATCTTCACCATCCTCCAGTCATGGGTGGGAAGAGAGGGGTTGCATAGTTGCAAAAGGTTAAGCACCTGGTCCGGTTCCTTTAAGGAGGCCGGGATCCAGATGCGTGCACGAGGTCTACTCGGGACTTCGCTCCAGTCGACAGCGACCAGCTTCGCCCCGGGGTACACCTCACCAAGCTCTGCTACGGCAGCTTTGTAAAGCTCTACTGAGCGAGCGTTCTAGCAGGCGATAACCTTCGTGTTTCCCTGGTACAACCCATCATCCCTGCATCCCGGTGGTGGCCCAGGCGCCTTGCTAGTAGCTTTAGGCAGTGGACAGCGAGTGCTCCTTCCACCCACTTCCACTGATTCCTTGGGATTCTTCCGTCCTTGTTTCCCTTGTCAAGGATCCCTATAAGGATTCCCTCCTTGGCAATGTCAGCAAAGGACCTTCCCTGCTGCACCTTGGCCCGTTTTGCAACGGGTCCGTGTGCTTCTTGCGAGCGCTGCCTTTTTGCATGGCTCTGCTCTTTATGGTGTGGAGCCTCACAGAAATTTAGCAGCACCTTCCTAGCCCACACCACTTTGTTTTGCTATTCGGCTGGTGGATTTGGCTGTGTGTTCGCGTTTTGCCGCTTTAGAATGCTTGCGGCATTTCTGCGGTCGGCATAGCTGAACCTTTTAGCCGCAGCGCTGGTAGTTGGCAAATCGCCCTTAGCACCCGCTCCGGCTGGCAGGTTGGCTGCACAAGTGCTTTGCTTTCCTGCCACGGAGTCGGACGGGTCGGGGTTTTTACCAGCTGCACCCTCGCCGCTGGCTTGACAAACAGGCTTTTCCGCCACTTTTGTCATGCTGCCGCTTTGGCCAGGCTTGCAAGCCACTGCCTCCGCTATATGTTTGGGATTGCTCCCTACCGGTTTTGAGAGAGTACCGGACTCTTTTTGGGGTTTCTTGTTTATGGAATACATTTGGATTCCCACGAGCTGCGGAGAAAGGAATGGTAAGGCTGATTAATATCGGAGGTCGCCAGGTATCCGATATGCTCCGTATAAGACTGGTCTATTTGAGGGCCCCCAGCCTGGCTGACTATCGGCACGGGTCGCATAACACCTTAGTCCGGCCCTTTACCTCGAACCATGACTCGGTCCCTTCTCAGCGACAAGACTATGGATGCTCTGAGGTTCAGGGCACGAGTCTTAGCTAGCATCGGTACCTTGCAGGACCGCTGTGATGCTATTACCAGTCGGCACCCTCGTGGAGGGTTCAGTTGAGGAATTTTTGCCAACCTAATATCTTGTAAATCAACATAAATCTGTAAGACGTAGCCAAGAAGATATTACAGTTGCTTTATGAACAGCTGACCCTTTTTGTGGTATTTGCAACGAAGTTTTAAGCGAAGTCGAACTTATAGCAAACACCCCATGTAAACACAAATTTCATAAACATTGCATTTTAGAGCACATTAGGAAGGTTCCAAACTGTCCGACATGTTCGGCAGACTGCACTGCTATGGCGTTGACATTTTCCAATAATACCTTATTCGCTGAATTGCAGCAAGAGAGATCGTTACAACCCAGCGCAAGTGAATCTCAAGACCCTAATGACTTTCATAAGAAGCCGACAAGGAGACAGCAGTATTTGAATAAGAATCGAGGAGCGACTCCCAGACGAGGTATATCAACTAGATCTACACAAAGAACAACTTCAGACCGTAATTTAGCTGATCCCGGTAACGGCAGTAATCTTTCCTTGAATACCCAAGTCGAGATAGCCAATTATGTACAGTACGCCGTCACTCTCCAACAATCACAATTGTTAGAAAACATTACTTCAATTTTAACTAAAACGATTGAAACATCTATCCAAAGACAGTTAACCTTACTTCACCTAGGAAAGTCCGAGCGAACAACAGCCCCAAAATTTCACCGTACATACTTGGGATCATTTTTGTGGAGAATTCCGGAAAAGATTCGAAGATATAGAGACTGATTATGACATATGGGAGAAGATAAGAAACCGTCGTCAAGGCGAAACTGAGATGTTCGATGACCACCAAAATGCCATAGAAGATCTCACCGATAGGCTCATGAATGTATAGCTGAGTATGAGTTAGTAGAATTGTTAATTTAAAATGCTAAGCCAAGTGTTCATCATGAATTACTCCACCTGAACATCCGTAATAGATCACAGCTTAGGAGGGAGATCCGACGACATGAACAATTTTATAACGACATTAAATCGGTAAAACCAAGAACTCTACGTTCATACGTCACTGAATTATCAGATCAAGCAAATAGTCAGGGACTACCTGAGGACAACTCAGAACAGAACGGAATTTCACAAATTCAACATCGCTTCATACAAACAATTCCAATTTGCTGGAATTGTGAAAAAAAACAGGATATAAATTCGATGATTGCGTAGGGCCACGTAAAATCTTTTGCTACGGATGCGGTGCGAAAGATACCTACAAGCCCCAATGCGGCAAATGTAATTCTTCGGGAAACCGACAGAGGGATGTGTCATCCAACAAAAAACAGACAGTCGATAAAAACTGGTACCCGTAATATAGATGACAAAAACTCATTACATCAAGAGCAAATCTCACCAGTAGATAAATCCATAGAACCATTCACCATTCATTTTTCTCTTATTCCTTTACACAAAAGATTAGAAAATTATAGATTTATCCGTAACCAAATATTTAATGAAATATATCATTTTAAATTTAAAGTGAAGCCCAAACGCTTGACAAAACGCCTAAGAGAGTTTTGGAAAATCGTTAAGCATAACCGGGAAAAATTTATTTCTGCTATTTTTCTCAACTCGGAAAATAGATTATTAACAAACGTGACAATCGCAGACCAGGAGTATATCGCGTTATTAGATTCGGGAGCCACGATAAGTTGTATTGGGGGAAACGCTGCAAAAGAATTAGTGACGCACAGCAAATCCAAGAAGTGTGCAGGAACAATTCGAACTGCGAACGGAACCATTAGTAAGGTAGTAGCTAAGCTCAAAACAAATATAAGCTATCGAGACTGCGCTGCTGACCTTGAGTTATTTATCATACCAGAACTTAAACAATATGTTTACCTTGGTATAGACTTCTGGGTGAAATTCGGACTTTTAAATAAGATCACCCTATCGGCAGAAGTATCAGAATTAGATGTTGGAGCTTCAAACAACACCGAAGACCAAAAATTGCATGCCCTATCTCTAGAAGAAAGAAAACGTCTGGACAAGATAATAAATATGTTGCCATCATTTAGTACTGAGGGATTAGGTCAAGCTAGTAAACAATAAACGTTGGATCAGCTACTCCAGTTAAACAACGACATTGGCCTGTATCGCCAGCTATTGAGAAAATAATGTTTGCGGAAGTAGACAATATGCTTTCACTTGACGTCATTGAAGAGTCGACAAGTCCCTGGAGCAGTAATTGTGTTTACCGCCCGCTCGATTTATCACCGGCTTGGATATGAAACACGCCTATTGGCAAATTCCTTTAGACGAGCAATCACGTCAATACACGGCATTTACAATCCCAAACAGACCGTTATACCAATATAAAATGATGCCGTTCGGTCTTTGTAATGCTGCCCAAACTTTATGTCGCTTAATGGATCGAGTTATCCCAGCTCATCTACGAACTCGTGTATTCGTTTATTTAGATGATTTATTAGTTTTGTCAGATGATTTCGATTCTCATTTAATTTTATTGCAAGAAATAGCTTTAAGTTTACGAAAAGCTAATCTTACCATTAACATTAGTAAATCGAACTTTTGCATGACAGAAATTACATACCTTGGGTTTATCATCGGGGAGGGTCAAATAAGAACAAACCCAGACAAAATAAAAGCTATTTCAGAGTTTCCGGTGCCTACCACGGTAAAAGAATTACGCCGATTTTTGGGATTATCTGGTTGGTACCGTCGATTTGTGGAAAACTACGCTTCTGTCACTTTTGCATTAACAGAGTTGTTAACCAATTCGGTTACTGAATTGGAATGTTTTGCTGTTATCAAGGGTATTAAAAAGTTTCGTTCCTACATTGAGGGACAGGAATTCGTGGTTATTACAGACCATGCAGCATTACAATGGCTGATGCGTCAAAAAGATTTATCTGGGAGATTAGCGAGATGGTCAATGAAATTAAGAAGTTTCACTTTCACAATCGTGCATAGAAAAGGATCCCAGAATGTTGTGGCAGATACCTTATCTCGTCAGAATGACCCAACAAATGAAGAAGTTCTTGGCATTGGACCAATAATAGATTTAGACTCAGAACATTTTAAATCACCAGAGTATTTGAGTCTAATTGAAAACATTAATTTAAATCGTTCCAAGTTACCAGACTTGAAAGTAATTGATAATTATGTTTATAAAAGAACCGAGTTCGCCATTGAGGATAAGGCACTACTAAAAGTCCAAATATAGTTCTGAAACCTCCAATGGGAAAGCCATTCACCTCTGATAGACCATTTCAGAAGTTATACATTGATCTGTTAGGACCCTATCCTCGTACAAAAACCGGTAATATTGGGCTACTCATAATTGTGGACCACTTTACTAAGTTTCATTTCCTGTGTCCGCTGAAGAAATTCACGGCACCGAAAATTTGTGATTATCTTGAAGGATCACTCTTTTACATTTTTGGACTACCAGAAGTTATCCTGACAGATAATGGATCACAATTTAAATCTAGTATTTTTCAATCATTCCTTACTAGCTTTGGTATAACACAAAAGTGCACAGCCATATATTCGCCACAAGCTAATGCTAGTGAGAGATTGAACCGATCAGTCATAGCCGCGATTCGTGCTTATGTTGGTAAAGAACATACTAACTGGGACACAAATTTAAATGCCATCAGTGGAGCGTTAAGAGCTACGCTACATAGAAGTACTGGATACTCTCCTTATTTCCTGTCATTTGGTCAGAATATGATTTTAAATGGGAAAGATTATGGTCTGTTAAGAAAGTTAAATTTGGTAAGCGATGATACCAGAGTAGACTATACAGATAAATTACCACTTATGAGACAAAAAGCAAAAGAAAATGTAAACAAGGCTCACGAAGCAAACGCGCGAAGATACAATCTGCGTAGTCGCGAAATTCAATTTAAAGTCGGAGATTCAGTGTATGCCCGAAACTTCGCTCAGAGTAATGCCATCAAAAAGTTTAATTCTAAATTAGCACCTGTGTTCATCCCAGCCAAAATCCATAAGAAACGTAGTTCATATTATTATGAGTTAGTAGACGATAAAGGAAAGAATCTCGGAGTTTACCATTTGAAAGACATACAATATAAAAATTAGCTCGTAGCGACAATATTGTTCCAGATAATATTTCTACGAGTAAGTCTCATTTCATTATCTGTGGCGGTGGGGGGTGTAGTAACCGTTCAATAATAATATTTTTTTGGTACAATTCTTGGTCCACTCTAAATTAGTCGTTGTTGATTAGGCGAAGAGATATGCAGATAACCGACTAGAATAAAACCACTCAAAACGCAGCACGAAATCGCTCACTCAAGAAGCGCTCAGCAAGAAGCTTTTCAATAAGCTCAAGCGAGGTCTTGTTGCGGTCAAACTGTCAAGGTTATTGAAGGAAAGAAGTCGTGTACTTAGCAAATCGACCGTGTATAAAACATAAAATAAAACATGTGATTGTAACAAAGTTCACTGTGTATTATATATATATATATATATTATTGTGAAAGTGCGGTAGAGAATAAAAGGTATGTTAGAGCAATTGGTGAAAGAAAATATTCCAACCAATATTGTTAACCCAAGAGGGCAACTTCATCCCACGGATCCCGATTCAGCGCATATTCGCTATTGTCCAGGAGACAATAAACAGTTTGAAACCAATTAATTCCGAGTTTATTATCAGCATCAGTCAGCTGCGTTGCACATGCGCCTACTTACAAACACACGTAAATTTTGAAATAAAGTGCTTATCAGCTTGTGTGTTTTCTATAAGCGTGGATAAACAGATCATAAAACTTAAGCAGATTATAAAATTGAACAGATCATAAAGTTTGAAATCTTCTGATAAATTCAGCATATTCAACAAGCAACAATTTATAAATATGTCATTGTAAGAAGAAGTAGTTGATGCATTAATAGTTAACAATGCACTGGCTGATATTAAATCAAACGGATAGTCAAATGTAAATTATATATATATATATATGTGTTTCCTAATGTTTTAAATAATTTTTCAAACAGCTTCATCTCTGCGTGGACGAACATCGATAAGACCATATATCTCACACTGTTGGAAAGATAGAGTCACCAAACTTGAAAGGTATAATGCGAGTAACACCCTTAAAAGATCCGAAAAAATAAAGTTGAACGCCGCCCACTTCCGCCCTCGAAAACGGTAAAAGCCTATATCCCGCGTAACTAAAGAGATTGTAATGGTCGGTAGATAGGTTAGGTTAGGTTATATTGACTGTCAGCCCAATGGGCTGACACACATAGGCCATATTTGGCCCGTTGTGATACCGAATGGGATCTAGGGATTTTCTCCAGCAGTCGAGCCTCCAAAATTCTAAAAAGTCAGACATTTGCCCAGCAAGATGCGTTAATGAATTTCGCTATCTTGGTCGGTCTCATATGTCGAAGCTCCGATAAGCCAGTTAGGTAGTAGTTTCCCAGGATTGCCAACCTTTTCCTGGCAAGTGATGGGCAGAGTCAGAAGAAGTGTTCCGGGGATTCCACCTCTTCCTCCTCTTTGCAGCTTCTGCAAAAGTCATTATATGGCACTTGGAGTCTGTTGGCATGAATGGCGACCAGGTAGAGCCCGGATCACTGCAGAACAGTCTGTTCAACTTAGACTGCACAGCTCTTTGCTGCACTTAGCGTTGATAATTGGCCATGTCTGGTGTGCTATGCGGGCGCAGGTAGCATTTTGCCTTTTCTTATTTGACCTTCGCCTGCTTTCGTCTTTGATATTGAGCTTGCATCCGCGAGGAGTGGTAGTATAGTACCTTTCCTAGCTAACTCATCGGCTTTACAGTTGCTTTCAATGTCCGGGTGTCCAGGAACCCTTATCAATAACATGCTGTCTTGCCATCTCGTGTAGATATTTGCGACAGCTTGTTACTGATATCGATTCAATGTAAATATTTATATTGCCAGGGCTAACTTTGAGCCTTTCTAGGCAGTCTATTGCTTCTTTTATGGCCAGTACCTCAGCTTGGAAGACACTGCAGTGTGTTGGAAGGCTGAAGGAAAATTGTATGTTGAACTGCTCGGAGGAAACCCCTCCGTCTACGCGGTTGTCTAGTTTGGAGCCATCTGTAAAGAAGGTTATGATTGCCAGTGGACCGGGGGTGCCATGAACCCATTCCTCCCTTTGGGGAAAGTATGTATTGAAGGGTGTTCCCAGTTGCGTTACTGGCACGCAGTAATCTGTTTTGGAAGGGATGGTCGTCTTCCCTTCTAGGATAGAGGCATGGCCTGTACTCTGAGTAGTCCAGGCAAGAGATTCTCTGAGTCTTTTGGGCGCGAGTGTTGCATTTTCCATTCCTTGTCTTTTCAGACATAGGAAGTCCAGGATAGCGTCAAGTGCCTCACTAGGTGTGGTATGAAGCGCCCCTGATATGCATAATTCAGCCATGCGCCGAACTTTGTTTAGTTTATTACGTGTGGTTTTTAAGACAGGGCCACCATACTGCGACTCCATAAAGAAGTATGGGTCTGACTATGGAGTAGGGACTTTGTAATTTCTTGTAAAAAGATAATAAATAATGAACAAGTTCCGTTTTATTAGGGCTTACCCCTAATCCACTCTCTTGTGCCCAGCATGACAGTGTTTTTAGTTTACTAGTCATGTAGGGATGACAGGACGTCTCCTTGTGGCGTACCTCTGCTGACGAACCTGGAGAAAGTTGACGACCCAAGTGTGGATATCACAGTCCTACAAGTAAGCAATTGATTGATCAATCCCACTAGACCGGTGTCAATTCCCAGGCTCAGCAGAGCTCCAGTTATGGCTGCCGGAGGTACGTTGTTAAAGGCGCCCTCAATGTCGAGGAACGCTGTACTCCTTATGGAGTGGAAAAAGACCACAGAGTGAAGGGCAGTATCTGTGAATCTGCCCTTTGTTGCTTTTGCAGACATATCGATATTCAATTATCATATGCCACAACAAAAAGTGAAATTTAAAGGGCCACATTGCTGAGAAGCGGGAGCAAGTTGGCAGGGTTAGCGAGATCAGCGTTGCATGTGAGGACATTTTCCGCAAGGTGGCGCGCTGAGGGTTAAGGACAAGAACACATGTGGAAAAGAAAAATCGCAGT
Source organism: Drosophila grimshawi (assembly GCF_018153295.1). NCBI lineage: Eukaryota > Metazoa > Arthropoda > Insecta > Diptera > Drosophilidae > Drosophila > Drosophila grimshawi. The sequence goes on from NW_025062866.1 coordinate 20,565, forward strand.
GAGGCAGGTCGTGTTCCATAGCGCTTAAATTTTTGTGCCGTACGGATCAAATGTTGAAGTACATTTAGGAGCGCATTAACCCTCCATATTCGATAGACCTTGTGAAGCCAAATTCGGCGTAAGTGTGTCTGTTTGAATAAATGTTGTGCTGTTCTAATTTTGTAGTTTATGTTTAGGTGGCCGACGGCAGGTCACGCCGCAATTGTGTAATTTATGTCATATGCTGCGAAGTTGACGCAACAACGACCTGAACGTCGCGCAAAGATTGCTGGATACGCCCTCGAAGCACTGGGCGAATACACCATCCCCTGATATTGGCAGCGCGCAAGCGCACCGACGGTATTTCTTCAGCCGGTGAGTGCGTTCCGGTACGGAATAAGTGCCATCAGGATAAGCCTTCAGTAACCAGCCGCGTAGCTCGAGCGCAGTACACTCAATCGACCCAGAATCCAAATTAAACTACAAATTGTAAAAAGGAAAAAAAAAAAAAACCGCAAAGAGAAACACATGTCAAAAAAAAATCAGATCCACGCCCTGTCGAGTGCAAGTCGACTGCGCGCATGTGACCAGTGCTCCAGCACACCCACCCCTCCTCCAGTATATTTATGTAAATGTTGAATGTTATGTTAAGCAAATTTGTTGAACGTTATGTTAAGCTATTCGTTATTTATGTTAATGTATTTATTTATTCACGCATCTAATATTAATTTAAATTTCTAAGTTAACCGTGTTCGTCAACAAAATCCGGCGTCCGGATTTTTGCCAAATTGCGGAATCCATTTTTTTGCAAGTGGACTGTACACCACGGGCAGGGTTGGAGTTACCCACCTCTGGGAATACTGAGCTTGCAGAGGTTGCCCACTGCGAAACACCGAACCGGGCTTACAAGAATGGCGCCCAATGGATTTTTTGAAATCATCAAGATCGCGAGAACCGTGGTTGAAGAAGCAGGTCCATGCATAGGGTTTTGTCTTTATTAAAATAGTATGCACATACGGGAAAGTTTTGTTAGAATTTTTGTTAAGTGTGTTTCCGCTAACTTTGGTGTCGACAGCGAGACTCTTATAGGATAGAGTGACCCATGGTACAATAGAGATGTAACCATGCGCTGCACTCTACCGATGGACATCGTGTCGGCAAGCAAATTTGACCGGAAACGTGCCCAAAAGGACTTAATCAACTGGGAACGTCAGCAAAGCTGACGATCGAACCAGTTAATGTCTTCATAAAAAAATTTTTGTTTGTCTGTTTGAGCGTGAACAGTTTGGCTAACGACGTAGGTTGGAATGACGATTAGTACCGGCTAAAGGTGATTCTCCCTTATAAAATTGATTGTTAAAGTACTTGTGTTATATTGCGTGTTGTGTTATTGTCTTGTCGTTATTTATCAGTTAATAGTTTAGGTGATAATATTAGGAATAAATTTAGTCATGACGGGAAGGGAAACCAAGGAGATAGAAGCGAGTCATTCCTATCAGTTGCGGTCAGGGGGCGACAGCGTTGCCCACTCCGATTCTTGGTCGCGGGGGCAAGAGTAATGGGGGGCATCGGATTAGTAAGATCCCCTGTAAGGCCATTAGCTCCAGTCACCAATTTTAACTTGCAACGAGAAGACCGCGACGTGGTTAGACAGCCCGAGGCAGCAGTGGACTCTGAGATAGTGTCTGCGATTAACGTTGCGATTTTGCAAGCTCAGGAAACCTACAGGCAGTCAATGGACACAGGGATAGCGAAAGCATTGCGGGAGGAAGTGCGTCTAGGGTTTCAAGAAATGCTGAAAGCTATAAACGATATAGTTAGACCGACGCCACCACCCGTGATGCGTAGCCAGGTGCCAACGGAAACTGCTAGTGCTGAGTCTGGTCAACAGCAAAAGCCGTATCAGGGGGCTATCCCAAAATCACGCTCGACCACCAAACCACCTCCTAAGCCGCCGACAAAGCCAGAGAGGTCAACCACCTCAAGCGGACTAAGTCGTGGTGGTGAGTGGGAATGGCGCAACCCAGGTCCGGACCAGAGGCAACGGGAAAATATCCGAAGCAGAAATTTTAGGCAGGTGTCGACAATTGAAGAAAATCGGGGAACTGCGAACCATCGTCGTCCGAATATCGAGCATCACTCAGGTCGATCTTGGGTCAAGATGGACAAGTGGGAAGTGTCATTCGACGGCTCGAATGACAGAATACCTAAAGAGGCAATTCCAGTATCCGTGGGACGAAATCCTCAACAACTTTCACGTGCTAGTAACGGGGCGAGCCCGAGAATGGTAACGACCAATATACTCGTGGGATGAACTCCGAAAGGCGCTCTTTGCAAGGTTTCGCTGAAGTTTAAACGACGTCGATCGCTTGCTAGAAATGAGACAGCGTCAACAACTCCCTGGGGAATCGGAGTATGGCCTCCCGATTGGAAATACCGTAGCCAGAGCCTAAACTGATAAAGTTGATCAAAAAGGGCCTGAGAGATTCGGTTGGGAGATACATCTATGCAATGGATGTATACTCTGTTGATCACCTGCGGGAAGAGTGTAACGAGGTTGAATCAAGCTTGGGACAGCGTGGTTCTCGTTTAGCATATGGTACGCAAGCAAAATACGCGGGACCAGGTAAAAACGTTAGTGCCATATGTGACGATCTCGAGGAGAAAGCCAAAGTCGAGCCGGATGTCGACGAGATTCGGGCGAAATCGACAAGTTCAAGGCCTGGATGTTGGAACTGTAGCCAGCAGGGACACGACTGGAGAAATTGCTTAGATAGGCAGCGAAGGGTTTTTTGCTACCGTTGTGGGAGACCAGATGCACTTGCTCCTAAATGCCCAGATTGTGGGGGAAACGGACGAGTGGGCGTGACCAGACCGGGAGAGGTGCGCTCACGAACGACTCCCACTCAATAATTATTAATACACCATCAGAGAGTACAGTTAGCATAAACTGCAAGCATAATAGGACATTAAGGCACCTACCTTATGAAGAAAGGATAAGGGCATATATGATAGCTAGGAATAAGATTTTTGAGGAACGGAAGCTTGATGGGATGCGTTTAGTGACGCAAAGGGTGAAGAAGGCGCGCGAAAAGACAAGTTGTGGAATCGGTCAAGAGAGGAGATAATCGAGATTCGAGGGTGTTTGCCGAGGTGAGCATTGAAGGTAAACAAATTGCGGGACTTTTGGATACCGGTGCCTCAGTGAGTATTTTGGGACGTGGCTTTCGTGAGTTTCTGGCCGAGATCAAAGTTCCCATGGAGCGTTATGTGTCTAGCGTGAGATCCGCTTCTGGGGAGGACCGATCCATTGTAGGCCGGGTACACACAAGAGTCACATACGGAGAAAAGGAGGAGGACATGACGTTTTACATTTGTCCGTACCTCGAACAGCCGGCATATTTAGGCATAGATTTCTGGCGAGTTTTTGGATTAGCTCCTAAAGTATTGCGATCAATGGATGCGCAAACCTCTGAAGAAACGAAGCCAAATTTAGTTGAAGCAATCGAGCATTATGTAGAAGAAAAAACTTTAGAGCCGGAGGGGGATGCTTGGGAGTTGAACGAGGAGCAAAGAGTCGATTAGAAACCGTAAAAGCAGAGTTCTTGTCCTTCGAAAACGCAGGATTGGGGAAGACAACAGCACAAACACATAAGATAGAACTGGTCGAAGGGGCTATTCCGGTGAAGGACCGACACTATCCGCTGTCCCCGGCGATGGAGGAAGTAGTTTGGGGTGAGGTGGACAAGATGCTGGCCCTGGGAGTTATCGAAGAAAGCAATAGTCCGTGGAGCAACCGCATTACAAGAGTGCGAAGGCCGGACAAGAACCGATTTGGCTTGGATGCTCGCAAGCTTAACGCTGTCACCGTCAAGGACGCTTATCCACTTCCATCCATCGAGGGGATACTTTCGCGTATCGATCAAACGTACTATATTTCTAGCGTAGATCTGAAATTCGCATTCTGGCAAATAGAGTTGGACGAAAGCAGCAAAGCATCCACGGCTTTTACGGTGCCTGGCCGCCCGCTCTACCAGTTCGTCGTAATGCCCTTCGGACTGTGTAACGCCGCTCAAAGACTTTGCCGTCTAATGGATAAGGTTATACTGTCACAGCTCAGGTCGAATGTGTTCGTGTACTTGGATGATTTGCTGATTATAGCTCCGGACTTTAACACACATATAAAATATTTGGGACTCGTGGCGCAGAAACTAAAAGAGGCCAATTTGACAATTGGATTAAAAAAATCTAAGTTCTGTTTCAAGTCTGAAATATCTAGGTTTCATAGTAGGGGGAGGAAGCGCAGCTTTTTAGGAACAGCTGGGTGGTATCGCCGATTCATTAAGAATTTCGCAGAAGTGGCAGCACCACTGACGGATACACTAAAGGGGTGTCAAAAAGGGAAGTTTAAGTTGAGTGACGAGGCAGCTGATGCGGTACGAAGGTTGAAAGAGGCGCTTACATCCGCTCCAGTACTGGTACATGCTGACTTTTCGCGGAGGTTTTACGTCCAGTGTGATGCGTCGCATTACGTTATAGGGGCTATACTGTTCCAAGTTGATTCCAAGGGCGATGAGAGACCGATATCAATCTTTTCCGCCAAGATGGATAAACACCAAGCAATCTACTCAGTAACGGAGAAAGAATGTCTCGCCGCGGTGTTAGCTGTCGAAGGGTTCAGACCCTATATCGAGATGATGCCGTTCACTTAATTACAGACCACGCAAGTCTCAAATGGCTTATGTCCTTGTGTGACCTAAACGGACGTTTAGCGAGGTGGTCGTTGCGCCTGCAACGTGTTGATTTTCAAATCAAACACCGAAAAGGGGCTGACAACGTCATCGCTGACACTCTATCTCGCAGCGTAGCTGAACTAGCGTTTGACTTGAACCAAATGCTAGGTTTCCAGACAGTCGAATTCGAGTCTGCAGAATACAAAGAGGTTGTGGCGGAGGTCATGAGAAATCAGGATCGATTGCCGGATTTGTGCGTTGTACAAACGAACCGGGCTTACAAGAATGGAAGAGGAAATCGAGGGTACTTTGTGGAAGTTATGGGTGCCTGAATCTCTTACTTCAACGCTCATAGAACAAGCTCACGTAGACGCGAAGGCTTCCCACGGAGGCGTAACGAAAACTCTCCACCGGTTACGGAGACAATTCGACTGTCCATAGAGCAGGAGGTTAAGACAGAACGACCCTTTCAGAAATTGTACATCGACTTTTTGGGAAAGTACCCACGGTCAAAAAGAGGTCATGCATGGGTCTTCGTAGTCGTCGATCACTTTTCGAAATTAACGTTTCTGAAGGCCATGAAAGACGCTACGGCAGACAATGTGGTGGAATTCCTGGTGTCCCTGAAACCGGATGGTTCGGATAACGGTCGACAATTCGTTTCCAAGAAGTTCGAAAATGTGGTCGAAGCTTTCGGGATCTCCCACATGAGAACGGCCATATATTCCTCTCAAAGCAATGCAGCCGAGCGCGTGAACCGAACGGTGCTTGCAGCAATCCTCGCGTATTTAGAGCAAGATCATAGAGAGTGGGATCACTTCTTACCAGAAATTGAGGTTGCGATATTGTAATGCTGTCTATTCGGCAACCGGGGTGACACTATTTCATGCGATTTTTGGACAGCAGATGTTTTTAAATGGAGCCAGTTACAAACTCGCACGGAAGCTACGGTCGATGGGTGAACACTCCACCTCCGATTTAAAAACGCAGGACAAGATCGAAATAGTTAAAGATCAGGTGAGGCTGCATCTGCACAAAGCGTTTGAACGCAGCCGGCAATAGTACGACAAGCGGGCTCGGAAGTTTCACGCTGTGCCAGGCCAAGAAGTTTATAGGCGGAATTTTGTGCTGAGTGACTTCAGCAAGGCCTTCAACGCGAAATTCGCAAAAAAATTTCGCAATTGCAGGATTGTTAGAGCCGTTGGAAACAACGCCTATGAGAGAGAGGATCAAAAAAGTGAAATTTACCACATTGCTGAAAAGCGGGAGCAAGTTGGCAGGGCCAGCGAGATCAGCGTTGCATGTGAGAACATTCTCCGTAAGGTGGCGCGCTGAGGGTTAGGGACAAGAACACATGTGGAAAAGAAAAAACACAGTGAGGCAGGTCGTGGTCCATAGCGCTTAAATTTTTGTGCCGTACGGATCAAATGTTGAAGTACATTTAGGAGCGCATTAACCCTCCATATTCGATAGACCTTGTGAAGCCAAATTCGGCGTAAGTGTGTCTGTTTGAATAAATGTTGTGCTGTTCTAATTTTGTGGCTTATGTTTAGGTGGCCGACGGCAGGTCACGCCGCAATTGTGTAATTTATGTCATATGCTCTGAAGTTGACGCAACAACGACCTGGCCGTCGCGCAAAGATTGCTGGATACGCCCTCGAAGCTACTGCGAGGGAAGCACTGGGCGAATACACCATCCCTTGATATTGGCAGCGCGCAGGCGCACCGACGGTATTTCTTCAGCCGGTGAGTGCGTTCCGGTACGGAATAAGTGCCATCAGGATAAGCCTTCAGTAACCAGCCGCGTAGCTCGAGCGCAGTACACTCAATCGACCCAGAATCCAAATTAAACTACAAATTGTAAAAAGGAAAAAAAAAAAAAACGCAAAGAGAAACACATGTCAAAAAAAATCAGATCCACGCCCTGTCGAGTGCAAGTCGACTGCGCGCATGTGACCAGTGCTCCAGCACACCCACCCCTCCTCCAGTATATTTATGTAAATGTTGAATGTTATGTTAAGCAAATTTGTTGAACGTTATGTTAAGCTATTCGTTATTTATGTTAATGTATTTATTTATTCACGCATCTAATATTGATTTAAATTTCTAAGTTAACCGTGTTCGTCAACAAAATCCGGCGTCCGGATTTTTGCCAAATTGCGGAAAACATTTTTTTGCACGAGCCCCCCATACACCGAATACTTATATTGGAGCTCTAATAGGGTAGGATAGGGATTGAGGGCCACCTAAAGTAATAGTCATATTTGTTCAATTTTTTTATTTTGGTTTTATCGGATTTGGCAAGATTCCCGATTTAAATTAAAAATTGAATAGCCGTTGCAGAATACAACGCTACCTAGCGGCGTATTTAGTAATTACTACATTATACCTTGTAATGTTTGTTAATAAATTGTAAGGAAATAACGATGATCTGTGAGTAAGTAAAATATACAGGGAAGAATCACCGGGAGCATGGAATAAATTAGTCGTCAACTACAATTTAAGGGCGATGGGCAAATCGAATCCGTGCAGGCCCATTGCAGGAAGGGCGGGTACGTCGTGGCCATAAACACCAGGCCCGTCAGCTGTTTTGTGTGTGCATGTAGGTTTTTATGTAGTGTTGTGTAGGTCGAGTTTTTTTGAGTCTGTACCGTCCACGGGCAGGGTTGGAGTTACCCACCTCTGAGAATACTGAGCTAGCCGAGGTTGTCCACTGCGAAACACTGGACGTGTTACACCTTCCTGTAGGCATGTTGAGACTCCGACATCAGCTTGGAGTCAATGGATGCTGTGAGATGGAGACTTACGAGTCGGTACGTTTTTAACCTGCATTTTCAGCTGCTAAGAGCTTATAATATTTGTCTCCTAGTCCGCAAACCTTGCCTCCAATTACCCAAGGTTTTTGGACTAGTATAATATCGTCTCCGCCTCCAGTCAGGCGGAGCATCAGGGCAGCGAATGCTGATTTACTGTGGCAATAGATTTAGCACCGGGTCCGGTTCCTTGGATGATGCCGGGATCCAGATGCCCGCACGAGGTCTAATCGGGACTTCGCTCCAGTCGAAGCGACCAGCTTCGCCCCAGGGTAGACTTCGCCAATCTCTGCTGCGCCATCCTTATAGAGCTCTACCGAGCGTGCATCTTGGCAGGCGATAATCTTTTTATTTCCCTGGTACCACACATCATCTCTGCATACTGGTGGTGGCCCAGGCACCTTGCTCAGCATTTGAAGGCAGTGGACAGCGAGGGCTCCCACCCACTTCCACTTATTTCTCGGGATTCTGCCGTCCTTGTTGCCCTTGTCAAGGATCCCTATTAGGATTCTCTCCTTGGCAATTTCAGGAAAGGACCTTCCCGGCTGCACTTTGGCCCGCTTTGCAACGGATCCATGAGCTTCTTGCGAGCGTTGCCGTTTCGCCTGGCTCTGCTCTTTGGTGGGTGGTGCCTCGCAAAAGTTTGGCAGCACCTTTCTGGCTCACTCCACCTCATTTTGCCATTCGGCTGGTGGGTTGGCCACTGCGTTTGCGTTTTGCCGCTTCAAAATGCTTGCGGCATTTCTTCTTTCGGCATACGTAAGCCTTTAGCCGCAGCGCTTGTAGTTGGCAATTCGCCCTTCGCACCCGCTTCGGCTTGCAGGTTGGCTGCACAAGTGCTTTGCCTTCCTCTCACGGAGTCGGATGGATCGGGGTTCTTACCAACTGCACCCTCACCACTGGCTTGACAAACAGGCTTTTCCGCCACTTTCGTCAGGTTACCGCTTTGGCCAGGCTTTCGAGCCGCTGCCTCCGCTACATGTTTGGGATTTCTCCCTGTCGGTTTTATTAGAGTACCGGACTCTTTTTGATTTTTCTGTTTTATATTGGAATTCATGGTGATTCCCACGAGTTGCGGAGAAAGAATGTCCACCTGCACAGAGTTCCGCGATGTGCAGGTAAGGCTGAATTAATATCGGAGGTCGCCAGGTATCCGATATGCTCCGTAGAAGACTGGGGTATTTGTGGGCCCCGAGCCAGGCTGACTATCGGCACGGGTCGCATTACACCTTAGTCCGGCCCATTACCTCGAAACCATGATTCCCAGGGACAAGACTATGGAGACAGTTCACGTCCGAGGTTCAGGGATCGGTATCTTGCGGACCACTGTAATGCTATTACCAGTCGGCACCTTCATGGAGGGTTCAGTTGAGGAATTTTTGCCAACCATGGTCGGTAGATAGATCGATAGGCTTTGGGTATCGAGTGGAGGACCACCTTTAGATGGTGGTAAAAAAGGAAGAGAGAAACGGAGGAAAAAAAGGGGAAGAAGAAGGAAAGGAAAAGGTCGCAGGCGCATGCGCGTAAAAATAAAGATTTAAAAAAATGTGAATAAATTAGATGTATATATTATAACTTGGGGCTTATATTTATTCAGAGCTTTGTGTTTAATACAGAAAATATGTCCGCTTCATGCGACTTATACGCGATTCAAGCGACCAAAAACGACTGACTCACACTACATGAAAGTAGTTGAAACATACCATCGAAGATGGTCTTAATCAAGGGATATGACAAATACGGTTGCTCGCAGGCTACAACAGATTAAGACAACGAAACACGAATGCGAAACAAGCTGCGGTATACATAGGCAATAATAGTTATTTCCAACAATAGAAAAATAACGAATATCATTAAATATAAAAAATAAAATAAATAACAAATATAAAAATAACAAACAAACAATCCGGCGGCAACAATAGGCGCAATAATCCAACGCCGCCACCAAGGAGAAGATCGTCGGGGATAACTGGGACAAATCAGGAAACAAGGATTGGAATCCAGGGAACATTGAGACGACTCGGATCATCCCTACATACCAATAGCCGCGAATTGGCACGAAAACACAGCTGATCGTCCCTAACCCTTAAGGCATCAGTGATGAGCAATGCCTACAACGGTGATGCTCATTGTGCCCATCAGTGATGCACACTTTAGCAGTCAATAAAAAAAAGAAAGCATACATTTTTTTTAAACTTTAAGCTAAGTAAATAATTATTAATATATTACATAAATAAGAAAATTTAGTGTTTTCCAACAAAATATTCGAAATTCACAATGTACAATTATTAACTAAGTATATTGTGGATAAAGTGAGACATGATTTGTGAATTAAATAGTCTAGTATGAAACGAATGAAGATGAATTGTTAATTTAATATGATTGGGTGTGGTGAGGGTATAACAAACGAACGAGAAAGGAATAATAGTAAAAGGGAATTTCTCCGATAAATTCTGACTAGGAATCATTAGGAAGGAGGGACACGCAGGCTGTACAACATCCACACAGCCAACACAGCAGCGACCGGACTGGTTTGATGGAAATATTTGTTTTTTTTTTTATTTATAAAAGAATACAAATTTTTGTTAATTTGCTGCCCAATATATCGCGGTCGAATTACACCTGAGCCGATAGCTAGCCGGCTGCGCGATATATTGGTGCTTCCGATAGGCAAGGCATAAAAAGCTATATTTACTAAACTTAGAAGGTAGACGCCTCCAAAATTCCCAGAAGCCTATATCTCCTGCAATTTAATAGCTACAGTTACCAAACTTGGAAGGAAGGTTGCTAGCTTATATCTACCGTAATTCGAAAGGCAAACTTGGCCAGTACTTCTTGGGTACACCCACCCTGTTCTTTGTTACTTGTTATCCGCTATATGCCCGACCGCAACGTTCTCTCTTGCTTTATATTAGAAAATCCAGCTCTTGTTTGTGTTGCCTGCATTAAGGCAATGTTGGTAGCAGCAGCAACGAAGCAACAATCACTTTAATTAAGTGTGTATATATATTGAATTTGTCGCCCTGTGAGGCTTAACATAAATAGTTGTGGTTGCATATGCATTCTCTGTTAAGCGTAGTTTAGCTGCAACAGCCAGCGTATAGCTCTCATAGGGCAGTGCTCTCTCCCTCTCTCTCTATCTCTCGAAAAAGGACGCTCGCTAAGCTGCCGGCTTCTGCAGCTTTATATTCGGTTTTGGTTTCTTTAGCTTATCGATCGTAAGTTACAATGGTGTTGAAAAGGTTTGGCAATTGGCTTCAAACCTTTAATAAACAAAACAGAGCATTGTTAAAAAGGCTAAGCTCTGGCTTCTAGTCTAAATATATTCAATAAATTGTATAACGTAGAAATATCCTTGTGTTATTATTGGACAGTACATTTATTAATAAACTGATAGCGCAAACACTGGTGACCCCGACGTGATTCTCTCTGTTTATATCGTGCATTTAAAACCTTTAAAGTGCATTTGTGCATTTTATAAACAAAAACAAAAATCAGTACAACAGTTGTGATTCAATTAGTAAACAACTATAATTTGAGCTTCCAGCCAAAGGTGTACAAATCAAATCATAAGACAAATGCAAAAGAAATTCGTCAAATAATGGCCATTTAGAGTGCTTCTACTTCGCTTTGAACTTTTGTGAACTTGTTTCGTGCGTCGGTACATAAGCATTTCTGCGTAGGCGATACATGAGGAGGCCGTTCGTTGTCGGTGTATTTCTTTGGTCGGTTTACTTTGTGCGGTTGGCTGCAATTTTGTGTTTGCGTTAAGCGTAAGCATGAACAAAATAACAGTCGCGTCTGATGACAGTGTGCCTGCACATATTTCATTTTAAAGATAAGTTCGGTTGATTCGGCTTGAAATGTTCGAATCGCATCCCTTATCGTCATCATATGATTTGGAGGTTACACGGAATTTCCTAACTTCATATCCACGTTTAACTCAATTATTGACAAAGACCTGAGCTTAGTGACATTGAAAAGCTTCAGCACATGCGGTCATGTATATCGGGCTTAGCTTTAGAAGGATATGGACATTCTAAGCAAACACTTTAACATTAAGCGATTAATCTTTTTTTTTTATATAGCATTTATATTTTAAACGTTCATCAACCTATTCAAAGGCTATAAAACGTTGATTTGTAACAGAATAAATAATAGCAGTGAATTACAATCTATAACACAAACATAGAACAGGTTTTAGCAGTTAATAAATAACATCAAAGTCAAAAGGGTTGACGTGGTTGTGCAACCGGTCATTATACCGACTCGTATGTCGGTTAATTTGTTGTCTGACTGTCGGTAGACCGAAGTCGTTGTGCATCGTCCTGTTACTCACGTATAGCGAAGCACCAGAGATGTCTCTGACCATCTTGTTCTGCAAGACTTGAATTTGGTTTATCAAAGATTTTGCAGCTGTGCCCCAGAATGGAATTCCATATGTCCATGTGGGTACGGTATCGGCAAGTCCGCGGTGTACAATGTGTACAAGGATACTACCCTGCGGTACACCCGCTCCACTGCGGCGGATGTTTGATCGTTCGCCCCTAACTTCTACCATAAAAGAACGGCCAAGCGGGTAAGACCTGAGCAGTAAATACTGCGATGATGGTAGCAGGGACTTAAGCTTAAAAAGCAGGCCAACATACCTTACGCGATTAAATGCCTGCTGGATATCCAGGAAGACGGCAGAGCTGTACTGCTTATTTTCCAAGGCCTCGAGGACGTGCTGTACTACTCGATGAAATTGCTCTGGTGTACCAAGGTGATGCCTGAAGCCAAACTGATGATCACAGAGTGGCGAAGTGGTGTATGCGAATCACGGCTGGATGATTCGAGTGCAAAGGGCGTGAACCGACCTTGCATCTCATCCGAATACGCCGATGCCGATTGATACCAAGTGTTGTTCGGTCGCATAATGGGGATCCGCCTGATTGGCTGCCGCTTGACTCAACGCGTTGCCCTCCACAAATTGAATCCGTGATTCTTATTGGGATCGGCATTGCGGAGCATATCCTGGAAATATTTGTCCTTAATGTCAAACAGCTGCTTTCGCAGCTCGTGCGCAGCCCGCCTAAATTCCCTTTGATGATCCAACGGATTTCGTGATCCAACGGATTTCGTGAGCGCATATATTGACGGCGCTGTACTCTCTTGTGCCTTACTAGAGCTGGACTGGGAGGCGAACAGGGTAGTTGGCCAAGCATGAAGTATTCACCTGCCAGGTTAATATTACGCAGGAATGACTCCGCTGCAAAATCAATATCAGCCGGTGAGCTCAGCTCTATGTTCAAGTTGAAAAGCTGAACCAACCTCTGCCGGAATCGGGTGATGTTTGCCGTGCGCGGCAGAAGTCGTGTCTTGGTAGCATTCAGAGCTACAGCCATTCTGGACTCAACGATCAAAGGGATGTGATCGGAGTTAAGCTCAATTCACTCGGATATACCAAGACAGTCAAACCGGATCCCAACGTACACAGGAAAGTCAATTGCTGTTGGCTTATGGTTGCCGTACGAGAAATGCGTTGCACCTCCTGTGGCAAGTACTTGGAGGTTGGAGTCTCCCACGCAATCCGCCAGCGCAATCCCACGGCGAGTGTCCAACGCGACACCCCAGAGATTGTGTTGAGCATTCCTGTCTCCAGCAATCAGGAACTTGGGGTCAAGCTCTTCGAAGAGACATTTAAAGTCTTATATTTCCCACACAAAACGTGGTGGACAATAAACAGCCGCTAGAACTACTTCTCCTGATCACTAAAGACTTTAACAATACCACATTGTGCGCAGAGCCAAGTTAATGAAGTCAGCGCATGATTTTGCAGTGAAGATTTTATGATCACTGCTGCTCCGCCACGCATGCGATCCGAAGGATGATTGGCAAGGTGTACCTCGTAGCCTGGAAGCTTGTAGTGCCATCTGGAACAGTAATGAGTCTCGCAGATCAACATTACAACTATTTGATGGCGTTGAATAAATAACTCCAACTCATTGGCGTTATTTGCAAGGCCATTGGCGTTCCATACGCCAATGCGCGTCCCAATTTGGCTCATCTGATTGCAAGTGCAGCGTGCAACAGGCTCAACATGGGACACCATAAGTGTCTAACTCAACTTGTCGAATTTTGACATAAGACTGTCAAAATGGAGCTGGGAGTGCTCATGGTACAGATTGGGCTGCTACACGAGCTGAAATTGCTGCTGAGCGGGCTGCTGATATTGCTGGCGCTGTGGATGCTGGTGTTATTGTTGATATCATGTTTGCTGTTGCCGTTCTTGTTGTATGTGCGTCCAGCGTCCGTTCCTTTGCAACGCGCTGATAAGCTAGGCATCCCTTCCAGCTTGCTGGATGGTTACCACCGCAGTTAGCACATTTCGGGTCAGCGTCCAAAGCTTTTTCGCACACCTGACTTGTATGTGCTGAGCAACACTTCACGCAATGTTGCTGCTTTTGGCAGTATTTCATCGTATAGCCGAATTCCAATGTGGCACTGGGGGATGTCCATATGGCATATCTCTTTGTTATTTGCAGCCGGATCCAACTCGAAATAACAGATTCAGCTCCTTCCTGGTAACGCGACTTATGATGGTTTGGACACCACGCACTGCACTGGATGCAGTCCCCTGATCACAAAGTGGAAACCTCTATACTCCTTTAATTGGTACGAATGAATCGGTATTCGCTTATCCGTAAACAATCTCTGTATAGCCCTGTAAGCGTCAATACCACTTGGCATTACCCTTTCTGTGCTACCACCACTGCATTTGAGCATAAAGCTGTCAGCGGCGTGACAGCATTTAGTGCTTCCAGCATTCCAAGAACATTGGTGATACCCTCAAAAATTATTGGGGGAGGCTTAGAAGGTCTTGTTGGCCGAATTTCAACAGTGTCAAAATTTGGTGCGTTTAATTGCGAGCAATCGCATATCTCGGTTGCTGTTGGCACTGTTGCCGTTGATATTGGTATTGTTGTTAGAGCCGGTGTTGTTGTTGTGGTTGTTGGCATTGTTGTTGTTTAAAATGCTTTTGTGTGCATTGCTTTTGTTGTTGTCAGTGTTCTTGTTGATGTTTGTTGTTGCAGCTGTTCGCATTGTTGATATTTGCCAATTTTATTGCATTGTTGTTGCTACCATTGCTGCTTTTCGGGCGAGTGCGCAGATTATAACGGTGTTCGCTGGTCCGTCTGGCAAGTCAAGGCGAGCACCAAGAATCTGAAGCTGCAGTGTCAGGCGCATCGTCGACAGTGGAGGTATGCGGGTGTTGCTCATAATTTGCAAATGGCGCGCACCAAGCGCACTCATTTCAGAAGAGTGGTCGCGGCGCACGCACAAATTGCACTAGTTTAACGCCTCTCACAAAAATCGGAAATTCACCTGCAGCATTGCTCGCGAGCGTCGATAATTTAAGAGAGCGGGAGAGAATAACGCTCACGCTCACACGCACAAGGGCCGATACTAAGCAACTAGCAGACCGAGCTGCGCGCGTCAGCGCTCTCAGACGGAGAAGTGCATGGGATACGACGAGATAATCAAGCTTAAGCTCGACGTGAACTCTCAGCGGTACAGAAACAGGCAAAGCAAAATTTGAGAGAGAAACGCACTGAGCAAGAGCGTATGCACTTTATTTTTGTTATTTGTTATTGTTTTGATTGTGCGTAGTTTTATATTTTGAGCGAATTTAGCACATATTTCATATTTTAAGCACAGTAATATTGTTATTATTTTTACGACATTAATATTATAATTAATGTTGCCACTAATTTAGTGATTGTCCAATGTATAATGATTTTTTGAGCACAAAATATCGCAGTCACCAAAATACACATTCACTCGACGAAGCTAAGATGAGGACTGAATTAATTTTTTTTTTTGATTAAAATTTTATAAATAATAATTTTCAGTTAATTATTTTTTTTCATAATTCAATTTTTAATTAATATGTAAGTCATTTTTTATTCCATTTTATTAAATTTAAGTTTTAGTAAATGTTGTGAATCCCTTTTT
>NW_025062867.1:0-4580 GCF_018153295.1 Drosophila grimshawi
GGGTTCATAATATTGCAAGAAATTCTAACTTCTGACAATTATTGCCGAAGATACATCCGTTTGAATTTGGGAAAATAAGCTTAAAACGCCAATATCTCGAAATGACTTCGAGACTACATATTTTCAGCTTTTGATGCAGAATCAAAATATATAAAAAGGGGTTCATAATATTGCAAGAAATTCTAACTTCTGACAATTATTGGTTAAGATACATCCGTTTGAATTTGGAAACAGAAACTTAAAACGTCAATTTCTCGAAATGACTTCGCGACTACATATTTTCAGCTTTTGATGCAGAGTCAAAATATATAAAAAGGGCTTCATAATGTTGAAAGAAATTCTAACTTCTGACAATTATTGGCGAAGATACATCCGTTTGAATTTGGAAACAGAAACTTAAAACGTCAATTTCTCGAAATGACTTCGAGACTACATATTTTTCAGCTTTTTGATGCAGAATCAAAATATATAAAAAGGGGTTTCATAAATGTTTGAAAGAAAATTCTAACTTCTGGACAATTATTGGCGAAGATACATCCGTTTTGAATTTGGAAACCGAAACTTAAAACGTCAATTTCTCGAAACGAATTCGAGACTACATATTTTCAGCTTTTGAAGCAGAGTCAAAATATATAAAAAAGGGCTTCATAATGTTGAAAGAAATTCTAACTTCTGACAATTATTGGCGAAGATACATCCGTTTGAATTTGGAAACAGAAACTTAAAACGTCAATTTCTCGAAATGACTTCGAGACTACATATTTTCAGCTTTTGATGCAGGGTCAAAATATATAAAAAGGGCTTCATAATGTTGAAAGAAATTTCTAACTTCTGACAATTATTGGCGAAGATACATCCGTTTGAATTTGGGAACAGAAACTTAAAACGTCAATTTCTCGAAATGACTTCAAGACTACATATTTTCAGCTTTCGATGCAGAATCAAAATATATAAAAAGGGCTTCATAATGTTGAAAGAAATTCTAACTGCTGACATTATGGGCGAGGATACATCCGGTGGATTTGGATACCGAAACCTCAACGTCAATTCTCGGATGACTCGCGACTACTATTTTCAGCTTTTGATGCAGAGTCAAAATATATAAAAAGGGCTTCATAATGTTGAAAGAAATTCTAACTTCTGACAATTATTGGCGAAGATACATCCGTTTGAATTTGGGAAAAGAAACTTAAGCCGCCAATATCTCGAAATGACTTCGAGACTACATATTTTTAGCTTTTGATGCAGAGTCGAAATATATAAAAAGGGCTTCATAATGTTGAAAGAAATTCTAACTTCTGACAATTATTGGCGAAGATACATCCGTTTGAATTTGGAAACCGAAACTTAAAACGTCAATTTCTCGAAATGACTTCGCGACTACATATTTTCAGCTTTTGATGCAGAGTCAAAATATATAAAAAGGGCTTCATAATGTTGAACGAAATTCTAACTTCTGACAATTATTGGCGAAGATACATCCGTTTGAATTTGGAAACAGAAACTTAAAACGTCAATTTCTCGAAATGACTTCGCGACTACATATTTTCAGCTTTTGATGCAGTGTCAAAATATATAAAAAGGGCTTCATAATGTTGAAAGAAATTCTAACTTCTGACAATTATTGGCGAAGATACATCCGTTTGAATTTGGGAAAATAAACTTAAAACGCCAATATCTCGAAATGACTTCGAGACTACATATTTTCAGCTTTTGAAGCAGAATCAAAATATATAAAAAGGGGTTCATAATGTTGCAAGCAATTCAAACTTCTAACAATTATTGGCGAAGATACATCCGTTTGAATTTGGAAACAGAAACTTAAAACGTCAATTTCTCGAAATGACTTCAAGACTACATATTTTCAGCTTTTGATGCAGAGTCAAAATATATAAAAAGGGTTTCATAATGTTGAAAGAAATTCTAACTTCTGACAATTATTGGCGAAGATACATCCGTTTGAATTTGGAAACTGAAACTTAAAACGTCAATTTCTCGAAATGACTTCGAGACTACATATTTTCAGCTTTTGATGCAGAGTCAAAATATATAAAAAGGGCTTCATAATGTTGAAAGAAATTCTAACTTCTCACAATTATTGGCGAAGATACATCCGTTTGAATTTGGAAACAGAAACTTAAAACGTCAATTTCTCGAAATGACTTCGAGACTACATATTTTCAGCTTTTGATGCAGAGTCAAAATATATAAAAAGGGCTTCATAATGTTGAAAGAAATTCTAACTTCTGACAATTATTGGCGAAGATACATCCGTTTGAATTTGGGAAAAGAAACTTAAGCCGCCAATATCTCGAAATGACTTCGAGACTACATATTTTTAGCTTTTGATGCAGAGTCAAAATATATAAAAAGGGCTTCATAATGTTGAAAGAAATTCTAACTTCTGACAATTATTGGCGAAGATACATCCGTTTGAATTTGGAAACTGAAACTTAAAACGTCAATTTCTCGAAATGACTTCGAGACTACATATTTTCAGCTTTTGATGCAGAGTCAAAATATATAAAAAGGGCTTCATAATGTTGAAAGAAATTCTAACTTCTGACAATTATTGGCGAAGATACATCCGTTTGAATTTGGAAACAGAAACTTAAAACGTCAATTTCTCGAAATGACTTCGCGACTACATATTTTCAGCTGTTGATGCAGAGTCAAAATATATAAAAAGGGCTTCATAATGTTGAAAGAAATTCTAACTTCTGACAATTATTGGCGAAGATACATCCGTTTGAATTTGGAAACAGAAACTTAAAACGTCAATTTCTCGAAATGACTTCGAGACTACATATTTTCAGCTTTTGATGCAGAGTCAAAATATATAAAAAGGGCTTCATAATGTTGAAAGAAATTCTAACTTCTGACAATTATTGGCGAAGATACTTCCATTTGAATTTGTAAACAGAAACTTAAAACGTCAATTTCTCGAAATGACTTCGAGACTACATATTTTTAGCTTTTGATGCAGAGTCAAAATATATAAAAAGGGCTTCATAATGTTGAAAGAAATTCTAACTTCTGACAATTATTGGCGAAGATACATCCGTTTGAATTTGGGAAAATAAACTTAAAACGCCAATATCTCGAAATGACTTCGAGACTACATATTTTCAGCTTTTGATGCAGAGTCAAAATATATAAAAGGGCTTCATAATGTTGAAAGAAATTCTAACTTCTGACAATTATTGGCGAAGATACATCCGTTTGAATTTGGAAACAGAAACTTAAAACGTCAATTTCTCGAAATGACTTCGAGACTACATATTTTCAGCTTTTGACGCAGGGTCAAAATATATAAAAAGGGCTTCATAATGTTGAAAGAAATTCTAACTTCTGACAATTATTGGCGAAGATACATCCATTTGAATTTGGAAACAGAAACTTAAAACGTCAATTTCTCGAAATGACTTCGAGACTACATATTTTCAGCTTTTGATGCAGAGTCAAAATATATAAAAAGGGCTTCATAATGTTGAAAGAAATTCTAACTTCTGACAATTATTGGCGAAGATACATCCGTTTGAATTTGGGAAAATAAACTTAAAACGCCAATATCTCGAAATGACTTCGAGACTACATATTTTCAGCTTTTGATGCAGAGTCAAAATATATAAAAAGGGCTTCATAATGTTGAAAGAAATTCTAACTTCTGACAATAATTAGCGAAGATACATCCGTTTGAATTTGGAAACAGAAACTTAAAACGTCAATTTCTCGAAATGACTTCGAGACTACATATTTTCAGCTTTTGATGCAGAGTCAAAATATATAAAAAGGGCTTCATAATGTTGAAAGAAATTCTAACTTATGACAATTATTGGCGAAGATACATCCATTTGAATTTGGAAACAGAAACTTAAAACGTCAATTTCTCGAAATGACTTCGAGACTACATATTTTCAGC
Source organism: Drosophila grimshawi (assembly GCF_018153295.1). Classification (NCBI taxonomy): domain Eukaryota; kingdom Metazoa; phylum Arthropoda; class Insecta; order Diptera; family Drosophilidae; genus Drosophila; species Drosophila grimshawi. Next base: position 3,923 of record NW_025062867.1, read on the forward strand.
TTTTGATGCAGAGTCAAAATATATAAAAAGGGCTTCATAATGTTGAAAGAAATTCTAACTTCTGACAATTATTTGCGAAGATACATCCGTTTGAATTTGGAAACAGAACCTTAAAACGTCAATTTCTCGAAATGACTTCGAGACTACATATTTTCAGCTTTTGATGCAGAATCAAAATATATAAAAAGGGCTTCATAATGTTGAAAGAAATTCTAACTTCTGACAATTATTGGCGAAGATACATCCGGTTGAATTTTAAAACCGAAACTTAAAACGTCAATTTCTCGAAATGACTTCAAGACTACATATTTTCAGCTTTTGATGCAGAGTCAAAATATATAAAAAGGGCTTCATAATGTTGAAAGAAATTCTAACTTCTGACAATTATTGGCGAAGATACATCCATTTGAATTTGGAAACAGAAACTTAAAACGTCAATTTCTCGAAATGACTTCGAGACTACATATTTTCAGCTTTTGATGCAGAATCAAAATATAAAAGGGCTTCATAATGTTGAAAAAGAAATTCTAACTTCTGACAATTATTGGCGAAGATACATCCGTTTGAATTTGGAAACAGAAACTTAAAACGTCAATTTCTCGAAATGACTTCAAAGACTACATATTTTCAGCTTTTGATGCAGAGTCAAAATATATAA